>NC_052321.1:3193207-3393207 GCF_016432855.1 Salvelinus namaycush
TACGGAAACCTCAGATACATACCCTCTCTTTTTACCCCCCCCCCCCCCCCCCCCTACGGTGCCCCCCCCCTTTTTCATTGCCAGGATGACAGACTACTAGGACAGTCCAGCCAGATGACCTAGACTACTAGACAGTACAGCCAGGATGACCTAGGATAACTAGACAGTACAGCAGGATGACCTAGAATACTAGACAGTACAAGCAGGATGAACAAAGTACTACTAGGAAGTACAGCCAGGATACATTTAGATACTAGGACAGTACAGCAGGAATGATCAGAATACTAGACGTACAGCCAGGATGACAGACTACTAGACAGTACCGGCCAGGATGACCTAGGATACTAGGACAGTAAGCCAGGATGACAGACTACTAGGACAGTACAGCAGGATGACAAAGACTATAGGACGTACAGCCAGGATGACATAGACTACTAGACAGTACAGCAAGGATGAATATAGATACTAGACGAGTACAGCCAGGATGACAAAGACTATAGACAGTACAACCCAGGATGACAAAAATAGACTACTAGACAGATCCAGCCAGGATGACATGACTACTCGACGTACAGCAGGATGACATAGAGAGTACTAGACAGTACAGCCAGATGATATAGACTACTAGAACAGTAACAGCCAGATGCATATTAGACTACTAGACAGTACAGCCAGGATGACAGACTCTAGACAGTACAGCCGGAGACCTAGACTACTAGACAGATACAGCCAGGATGACAAGAACTAGATAGTACAGCCAGGATGACATAGACTACTAGACAGTACAGCCAGGATGATATAGCTATAAGACAGTACAGCCAGGATGGACAAGACTACCAGACAAGTTACAACAGGATGAACATAGACTACAACAGTACAAGCCGTATGATATAGACTACTAGACAGTACAGCCAGGATGACAGACTATAGACAGTACAGCCAGGATGATATAGACTACTAGACAGTACAAGCCAGGATGATTATAGACTACTAGACAGTACAGCCAGGATGATCTAGACTACTAGACAGTACAGCCAGGATGACATGACTACTAGACAGTACAGCCAGGATGATCTAGAAACTACTAGACAGTACAGCATGGATGACAGACACTAGACAAGTACATCCAGGATGACAGACTTACTAGACAAGTCAGGCCAGGAGACCTAGACTACTAGGACAGTACAGCCAGGAGGACCCTAGACTACTAGACAGTACATCCAGGATGACAAGACTAACTAGACAGTACAGCCAGGAGGAAATAGGACTTACTAGACAGTACAGCCAGGATTATTATAGACTACTAGACAGTTACAGCCAGGATGACAAAGATACTAGACAGTACAGCCAGGATGAACTTAGACTACTAGACAGTACAGCCGGAGATATAGACTACTAGACAGTACAGCCAGGATGATATAGACTACTAGACAGTACAGCCAGGATGACAGACTACTAGACAGTACAGCCCAGGATGACCTAGACTACTAGACAGTACAGCCAGATGGATATAGACTAATAGGACAGCTACAGCCATGATGATAGAGACTACTAGACAGTACAGCCAGGATGACAGACTACTTGACAGTACAAGCCAGGATGACCTAGACTACTGACAGTACAGCCAGGATGACCTAGACTACTAGACAGTACAGCCAGGATGACAAGACTACTAGACAGTACAGCCGGAGGACATAGACTACTAGACAGTACAGCAGGATGATATAGACTACTAGGACAGTACAGCCAGGATGACAAAGACTACTAGACAGTTACAACCAGGACTGACATAGACTATAGACAGTAACAGCCAGGCTGATATAGACTACTAGACAGTTACACGCCAGGAGACATAGACTACTAGACAAGTACAGCCAGGATGATCTAGACTAACTAGACAGTACAGCCAGGATGATATATATACTAGACAGTACAGCCAGGATGATAGACTACTAGACAGTACAAGCAAGGATGACAAAGACTACTAGATAGTACAGCCAGGATGACAGATACTAGACAGTACAGCCAGGATGACCTAGACTACTAGACAGTACAGCCAGGATGACCTAGACTACTAGACAGTACAGCCAGGATGACCTAGACTACTAGACAGTACAGCCAGGATGACAGACTACTAGACAGTACAGCCAGGATGACAGACTACTAGACAGTACAGCCAGGATGACAGACTACTAGACAGTACAGCCAGGATGACAGACTACTAGACAGTACAGCCAGGATGACCTAGACTACTAGACAGTACAGCCAGGATGACCTAGACTACTAGACAGTACAGCCAGGATGACCTAGACTACTAGACAGTACAGCCAGGATGACAAAGGACTACTAGACAGTACAGCCAGGATGACATAGACTACTAGACAGTACAGCCAGGATGATATAGACTACTAGACAGTACAGCCAGGATGACAAAGACTACTAGACAGTACAGCCAGGATGACATAGACTACTAGACAGTACAGCCAGGATGATATAGACTACTAGACAGTACAGCCAGGATGACAAAGACTACTAGACAGTACAACCAGGATGACATAGACTACTAGACAGTACAGCCAGGATGACATAGACTACTAGACAGTACAGCCAGGATGACATAGACTACTAGACAGTACAGCCAGGATGATATAGACTACTAGACAGTACAGCCAGGATGATATATACTACTAGACAGTACAGCCAGGATGACCTAGACTACTAGACAGTACAGCCAGGATGACATAGACTACTAGACAGTACAGCCAGGATGACATAGACTACTAGACAGTACAGCCAGGATGATATAGACTACTAGACAGTACAGCCAGGATAACAGACTACTAGACAGTACAGCCAGGATGACAGACTACTAGACAGTACAGCCAGGATGACCTAGACTACTAGACAGTACAGCCAGGATGACCTAGACTACTAGACAGTACAGCCAGGATGACAGACTACTAGACAGTACAGCCAGGATGACAGACTACTAGACAGTACAGCCAGGATGACATAGACTATAGACAGTACAGCCAGGATGACAGACTACTAGACAGTACAGCCAGGATGACAGACTACTAGACAGTACAGCCAGGATGACCTAGACTACTAGACAGTACAGCCAGGATGACCTAGACTACTAGACAGTACAGCCAGGATGACAAAGACTACTAGACAGTACAGCCAGGATGACATAGACTAACTAGACAGTACAGCCAGGATGATCTAGATACTAGACAGTACAGCCAGGATGACAGACTACTAGACAGTACAGCCAGGATGACAGACTACTAGACAGTACAGCCAGGATGACCTAGACTACTAGACAGTACAGCCAGGATGACCTAGACTACTAGACAGTACAGCCAGGATGACAAAGACTACTAGACAGTACAGCCAGGATGACATAGACTACTAGACAGTACAGCCAGGGATGATATAGACTACTAGACAGTACAGCCAGGATGACAAAGACTACTAGACAGTACAGCCAGGATGACATAGACTACTAGACAGTACAGCCAGGATGATATAGACTACTAGACAGTACAGCCAGGATGACAAAGACTACTAGACAGTAAACCAGGATGACATAGACTACTAGACAGTACAGCCAGGATGACATAGACTACTAGACAGTACAGCCAGGATGACAAAGACTACTAGACAGTACAACCAGGATGACATAGACTACTAGACAGTACAGCCAGGATGACATAGACTACTAGACAGTACAGCCAGATGATATAGACTACTAGACAGTACAGCAGGATGATATATATACTAGACAGTACAGCCAGGATGATCTAGACTACTAGACAGTACAGCCAGGATGACATAGACTACTAGACAGTACAGCCAGGATGATATAGACTACTAGACAGTACAGCCAGGATAACAGACTACTAGACAGTACAGCCAGGATGACAGACTACTAGACAGTACAGCCAGGATGACCTAGACTACTAGACAGTACAGCCAGGATGACCTAGACTACTAGACAGTACAGCCAGGATGACAGACTACTAGACAGTACAGCCAGGATGACAGACTACTAGACAGTACAGCCAGGATGACATAGACTACTAGACAGTACAGCCAGGATGACATAGACTACTAGACAGTACAGCCAGGATGACCTAGACTACAGACAGTACAGCCAGGATGACCTAGACTACTAGACAGTAAGCCAGGATGACAAAGACTACTAGACAGTACAGCCAGGATGACCTAGACTACTAGACAGTACAGCCAGGATGACAGATACAGACAGTACAGCCAGGATGACAGACTACTAGACAGTACAGCCAGGATGACCTAGACTACTAGACAGTACAGCCAGGATGACCTAGACTACTAGACAGTACAGCCAGGATGACCTAGACTACTAGACAGTACAGCCAGGATGACAAAGACTACTAGACAGTACAGCCAGGATGACATAGACTACTAGACAGTACAGCCAGGATGATCTAGACTACTAGACAGTACAGCCAGGATGACAGACTACTAGACAGTACAGCCAGGATGACTAGACTACTAGACAGTACAGCCAGGATGACCTAGACTACTAGACAGTACAGCCAGGATGACAAAGACTACTAGACAGTACAGCCAGGATGACATAGACTACTAGACAGTACAGCCAGGATGATATAGACTACTAGACAGTACAGCCAGGATGACAAAGACTACTAGACAGTACAACCAGGATGACATAGACTACTAGACAGTACAGCCAGGATGACATAGACTACTAGACAGTACAGCCAGGATGACATAGAGTACTAGACAGTACAGCCAGGATGATATAGACTACTAGACAGTACAGCCAGGATGATATAGACTACTAGACAGTACAGCCAGGATGACAGACTACTAGACAGTACAGCCAGGATGACCTAGACTACTAGACAGTACAGCCAGGATGACAAAGACTACTAGATAGTACAGCCAGGATGACATAGACTACTAGACAGTACAGCAGGATGATATAGACTACTAGACAGTACAGCCAGGATGACAAAGACTACTAGACAGTACAACCAGGATGACATAGACTACTAGACAGTACAGCCAGGATGATATAGACTACTAGACAGTACAGCCAGGATGACAGACTACTAGACAGTACAGCCAGGATGATATAGACTACTAGACAGTACAGCCAGGATGATATAGACTACTAGACAGTACAGCCAGGATGATCTAACTACTAGACAGTACAGCCAGGATGACAGACTACTAGACAGTACAGCCAGGATGACCTAGACTACTAGACAGTACAGCCAGGATGACTAGACTACTAGACAGTACAGCCAGGATGACAAAGACTACTAGACAGTACAGCCAGGATGACATAGACTACTAGACAGTACAGCCAGATGATATAGACTACTAGACAGTACAGCCAGGATGACAAAGACTACTAGACAGTACAACCAGGATGACATAGACTACTAGACAGTACAGCCAGGATGACATAGACTACTAGACAGTACAGCCAGGATGACATAGAGTACTAGACAGTACAGCCAGGATGATATAGACTACTAGACAGTACAGCCAGGATGATATAGACTACTAGACAGTACAGCCAGGATGATAATAGACTACTAGACAGTACAGCCAGGATGACAGACTACTAGACAGTACAGCCAGGATGACCTAGACTACTAGACAGTACAGCCAGGATGACAAAGACTACTAGATAGTACAGCCAGGATGACATAGACTACTAGACAGTACAGCCAGGATGATATAGACTACTAGACAGTACAGCCAGGATGACAAAGACTACTAGACAGTACAACCAGGATGACATAGACTACTAGACAGTACAGCCAGGATGATATAGACTACTAGACAGTACAGCCAGGATGACAGACTACTAGACAGTACAGCCAGGATGATATAGACTACTAGACAGTACAGCCAGGATGATATAGACTACTAGACAGTACAGCCAGGATGATCTAGACTACTAGACAGTACAGCCAGGATGACATAGACTACTAGACAGTACAGCCAGGATGATATAGACTACTAGACAGTACAGCCAGGATGATATAGACTACTAGACAGTACAGCCAGGATGATATAGACTACTAGACAGTACAGCCAGGATGATAGACTACTAGACTGTACAGCCAGGATGACATAGACTACTAGACAGTACAGCCAGGATGACATAGACTACTAGATCATACAGCCAGGATGACATAGACTACTAGACAGTACAGCCAGGATGACAGACTACTAGACAGTACAGCCAGGATGATATAGACTACTAGACAGTACAGCCAGGATGACATAGACTACTAGACAGTACAGCCAGGATGACATAGACTACTAGATCATACAGCCAGGATGACATAGACTACTAGACAGTACAGCCAGGATGACAGACTACTAGACAGTACAGCCAGGATGATATAGACTACTAGACAGTACAGCCAGGATGACAGACTACTAGACAGTACATCCAGGATGATGTAGACTACTAGACCGTACAGCCAGGATGACATAGACTACTAGATCATACAGCCAGGATGACATAGACTACTAGACAGTACAGCCAGGATGACAGACTAATAGACAGTACAGCCAGGATGACATAGACTACTAGACAGTACAGCCAGGATGATAGACTACTAGACAGTACAGCCAGGATGACAAAGACTACTAGACAGTACAACCAGGATGACATAGACTACTAGACAGTACAGCCAGGATGATATAGACTACTAGACAGTACAGCCAGGATGACATAGACTACTAGACAGTACAGCCAGGATGACATAGACTACTAGACAGTACAGCCAGGATGATATAGACTACTAGACAGTACAGCCAGGATGATATATACTACTAGACAGTACAGCCAGGATGATCTAGACTACTAGACAGTACAGCCAGGATGACATAGACTACTAGACAGTACAGCCAGGATGATATAGACTACTAGACAGTACAGCCAGGATGACAGACTACTAGACAGTACAGCCAGGATGACCTAGACTACTAGACAGTACAGCCAGGATGACAAAGACTACTAGATAGTACAGCCAGGATGACATAGACTACTAGACAGTACAGCCAGGATGATATAGACTACTAGACAGTACAGCCAGGATGACAAAGACTACTAGACAGTACAACCAGGATGACATAGACTACTAGACAGTACAGCCAGGATGATATAGACTACTAGACAGTACAGCCAGGATGACAGACTACTAGACAGTACAGCCAGGATGATATAGACTACTAGACAGTACAGCCAGGATGATATAGACTACTAGACAGTACAGCCAGGATGATATAGACTACTAGACAGTACAGCCAGGATGATATAGACTACTAGACAGTACAGCCAGGATGACATAGACTACTAGACAGTACAGCCAGGATGATATAGACTACTAGACAGTACAGCCAGGATGATATAGACTACTAGATCATACAGCCAGGATGACATAGACTACTAGACAGTACAGCCAGGATGACAGACTACTAGACAGTACAGCCAGGATGACAGACTACTAGACAGTACAGCCAGGATGATATAGACTACTAGACAGTACAGCCAGGATGAAAGACTACTAGACAGTACATCCAGGATGACGTAGACTACTAGACCGTACAGCCAGGATGACATAGACTACTAGATCATACAGCCAGGATGACATAGACTACTAGACAGTACAGCCAGGATGACAGACTAATAGACAGTACAGCCAGGATGACATAGACTACTAGACAGTACAGCCAGGATGATCTAGACTATTAGACAGTACAGCCAGGATGACATAGACTACTAGACAGTACAGCCAGGATGATATAGACTACTAGACAGTACAGCCAGGATGATATAGACTACTAGACAGTACAGCCAGGATGATATAGACTACTAGACAGTACAGCCAGGATGATATAGACTACTAGACAGTACAGCCAGGATGATAGACTACTAGACAGTACAGCCAGGATGACATAGACTACTAGACAGTACAGCCAGGATGACAGACTACTAGACAGTACAACCAGGATGACATAGACTACTAGACAGTACAGCCAGGATGACAGACTACTAGACAGTACAGCCAGGATGACAGACTACTAGACAGTACAGCCAGGATGACAGACTACTAGACAGTACAGCCAGGATGACAGACTACTAGACAGTACAGCCAGGATGACATAGACTACTAGACAGTACAGCCAGGATGACAGACAGTAGCTCTGTGAACTTGTCTTAAAGACAACTCTTCGGCATCATGGTTTCCAAGACAACCAGCCATAGTCGATGACATAATTCACCCCTCTTCCACTGTGAAGGAGTCTGTTCCAAATGGCACCTCTCTACCTCTAAGATTAAAATCAGGAAGGCTGGAAACTGTAAGGTCTACCTACACCTGTTGTATTCGGCGCACGTGACAAATAAACTTTGATTTGGTCTGAATGCTGCTTTAACTTCATCCAGTAAGCATAACATAATTCACTCTGTTTCCTACTCTACGGGCATAGTGGGAATGAATAAAAAAAAAACGAACAGTATGATCATCAGCATTGCATAATGTTTCTCCTCTGCTTTCTTATTAGCCACGTGCAGTATGTCATTCACCTATTGACCTTGTGACCTATAAGCACTGGCCACAATAACAAACATTCCTCCTGCTTGCCGTTTAACCCTATGGGCTTCAACTTCCTCTCTCCCAACCAATGGGCATAAATGTTGACGTGAACTTATCCTTATTCTCTCACTTGCTGTTTTTCAACAACAGTTTACAGTCTCGATAGCAGCAGCAACGGATAGGGCAACCTGCCATCACGTCGTCAGGCTCTGAGGATCTTCCCTCGGAGACGAGGACATTCCCCACACTAATAAGATTCCATATCGCATTCAGTCTCTGTTCATTCACTTACGCCTGTACTCGATTGAACTACTGTTGACCAGGGCCCATAGGGCTTGTAGTGCACTATATAGGCAATAGGGTGCCATTTGAGACACAGCTGGTTTCTATCTGAGAGGGTGTGGCTTCGTTCTTATCTGATCACAAGAAGTTAGTCCTTTTATGGTTATTCAGCTCACTGTTAGTCACTGTGAACGAAGTCTTCTTTTGATACAGACCTAGCCTACATCAACCCTGTGGAATGAATTCCTCTCCCATCAATTACACTGAAATTGCTAGCTGCTGTTAGTTGATACTATACATAGTAGCATTTTTAGAAATGTTACTCAATATCGAGACGGAAATTGTATTCAATCTGAAAATAAAGGTGGATTAATACAGTACATTGGATTCTTAAACTGTGAAACAGCAATGTGTGGATCCACAGGTCTTTTTCATTGAATGGAGAAAAAAAAACTCAATTTCTTGTCATCTTTAGTTTAGTTTAGTCCAGGGCTCTCCAACCCTGTTCCTGAAGAGATACTGTCATCTTTAGTTTAGTCCAGGGCTCTACAACCCTGTTCCTGAAGAGATACTGTCATCTTTAGTTTAGTCCAGGGCTCTCCAACCCTGTTCCTGAAGAGATACTGTCATCTTTAGTCCAGGGCTCTCCAACCCTGTTCCTGAAGAGATACTGTCATCTTTAGTCCAGGGCTCTCCAACCCTGTTCCTGAAGAGATACTGTCATCTTTAGTTTAGTCCAGGGCTCTGCAACCCTGTTCCTGAAGAGATACTGTCATCTTTAGTCCAAGGCTCTCCAACCCTGTTCCTGAAGAGATACTGTCATCTTTAGTCCAAGGCTCTCCAACCCTGTTCCTGAAGAGATACTGTCATCTTTAGTTTAGTCCAGGGCTCTCCAACCCTGTTCCTGAAGAGATACTGTCATCTTTAGTTTAGTCCAGGGCTCTCCAACCCTGTTCCTGAAGAGATACTGTCATCTTTAGTTTAGTCCAGGGCTCTCCAACCCTGTTCCTGAAGAGATACTGTCATCTTTAGTTTAGTCCAGGGCTCTCCAACCCTGTTCCTGAAGAGATACTGTCATCTTTAGTTTAGTCCAGGAATCTCCAACCCTGTTCCTGAAGAGATACTGTCATCTTTAGTTTAGTCCAGGAATCTCCAACCCTGTTCCTGAAGAGATACTGTCATCTTTAGTTTAGTCCAGGGCTCTCCAACCCTGTTCCTGAAGAGATACTGTCATCTTTAGTTTAGTCCAGGGCTCTGCAACCCTGTTCCTGAAGAGATACTGTCATCTTTAGTCCAGGGCTCTCCAACCCTGTTCCTGAAGAGATACTGTCATCTTTAGTCCAGGGCTCTCCAACCCTGTTCCTGAAGAGATACTGTCATCTTTAGTCCAAGGCTCTCCAACCCTGTTCCTGAAGAGATACTGTCATCTTTAGTCCAGGGCTCTCCAACCCTGTTCCTGAAGAGATAGTCATCTTTAGTCCAGGGCTCTCCAACCCTGTTCCTGAAGAGATACTGTCATCTTTAGTCCAGGGCTCTCCAACCCTGTTCCTGAAGAGATACTGTCATCTTTAGTCCAGGGCTCTCCAACCCTGTTCCTGAAGAGATACTGTCATCTTTAGTCCAGGGCTCTCCAACCCTGTTCCTGAAGAGATACTGTCATCTTTAGTTTAGTCCAGGGCTCTCCAACCCTGTTCCTGAAGAGATACTGTCATCTTTAGTTTAGTCCAGGGCTCTCCAACCCTGTTCCTGAAGAGATACTGTCATCTTTAGTTTAGTCCAGGGCTCTCCAACCCTGTTCCTGAAGAGATACTGTCATCTTTAGTCCAAGGCTCTCCAACCCTGTTCCTGAAGAGATACTGTCATCTTTAGTCCAAGGCTCTCCAACCCTGTTCCTGAAGAGATACTGTCATCTTTAGTCCAGGGCTCTCCAACCCTGTTCCTGAAGAGATACTGTCATCTTTAGTCCAGGGCTCTCCAACCCTGTTCCTGAAGAGATACTGTCATCTTTAGTCCAGGGCTCTCCAACCCTGTTCCTGAAGAGATACTGTCATCTTTAGTTTAGTCCAGGAATCTCCAACCCTGTTCCTGAAGAGATACTGTCATCTTTAGTTTAGTCCAGGGCTCTCCAACCCTGTTCCTGAAGAGATACTGTCATCTTTAGTTTAGTCCAGGGCTCTCCAACCCTGTTCCTGAAGAGATACTGTCATCTTTAGTTTAGTCCAGGGCTCTCCAACCCTGTTCCTGAAGAGATACTGTCATCTTTAGTTTAGTCCAGGGCTCTCCAACCCTGTTCCTGAAGAGATACTGTCATCTTTAGTCCAAGGCTCTCCAACCCTGTTCCTGAAGAGATACTGTCATCTTTAGTTTAGTCCAGGGCTCTCCAACCCTGTTCCTGAAGAGATACTGTCATCTTTAGTTTAGTCCAGGGCTCTCCAACCCTGTTCCTGAAGAGATACTGTCATCTTTAGTTTAGTCCAGGGCTCTCCAACCCTGTTCCTGAAGAGATACTGTCATCTTTAGTTTAGTCCAGGGCTCTCCAACCCTGTTCCTGAAGAGATACTGTCATCTTTAGTTTAGTCCAGGGCTCTCCAACCCTGTTCCTGAAGAGATACTGTCATCTTTAGTTTAGTCCAGGGCTCTCCAACCCTGTTCCTGAAGAGATACTGTCATCTTTAGTTTAGTCCAGGAATCTCCAACCCTGTTCCTGAAGAGATACTGTCATCTTTAGTTTAGTCCAGGAATCTCCAACCCTGTTCCTGAAGAGATACTGTCATCTTTAGTTTAGTCCAGGGCTCTCCAACCCTGTTCCTGAAGAGATACTGTCATCTTTAGTTTAGTCCAGGGCTCTACAACCCTGTTCCTGAAGAGATACTGTCATCTTTAGTTTAGTCCAGGGCTCTGCAACCCTGTTCCTGAAGAGATACTGTCATCTTTAGTCCAAGGCTCTCCAACCCTGTTCCTGAAGAGATACTGTCATCTTTAGTTTAGTCCAGGGCTCTCCAACCCTGTTCCTGAAGAGATACTGTCATCTTTAGTTTAGTCCAGGGCTCTCCAACCCTGTTCCTGAAGAGATACTGTCATCTTTAGTTTAGTCCAGGGCTCTCCAACCCTGTTCCTGAAGAGATACTGTCATCTTTAGTTTAGTCCAGGGCTCTCCAACCCTGTTCCTGAAGAGATACTGTCTTGTAGGTTTTAACTCCAACCCTAATCTAGCGCACCTGATTCTAATAATTAACTAGTTGATATGCTGGTTAGTTACAACTGGGTTTGGAGTGAAAACCGACAGAAGGGCAGCTCTCCAGGAGTGCCCTGGTTTAGTTCATAGATTGGTTTGGTCTAGCACATCCACCCATAGATTGGTTTGGTCTAGCCCATTCAACCATAGATTGGTTTGGTCTAGCCCATCCAACCATAGATTGGTTTTGTCTAGCCCATCCAACCATAGATTGGTTTTGTTGATTTAGTCTATAGATTGATTTGGTCTAGTGTGCTGTTCTGCCATGCTACAGTCTATTGTCTGTTCAAGGGTCATGTTTCTTTCACTGCAGTGTTCTAGATTAGTTGCCACGGTGACTTGGTACTGTGTGTGTGTGTGCAGAAACATCTATCCGATATTTCCTCTCTTCGGTTATATAAATCACAGGGTCTACTAAAGACAGAAGAACATGTGAGGTAGTGTGTTGTCGTAATGTCCTGTTTATGGGAACTATTTTATTCTATTTTTACTCTGTAAGTGTGCTTGTGTATCTTGAAAGGTAGGAGTAAAATGTTTTGTTATTATTGTTATTATTATTGCTGTTGTTATTGTTAGCTGTTATTGTTATCATTGTTAGTTATTATTATTGTTGTTATTATGATTATTATTGTTATTATGGTTGTTATTGCTATTATTATTATTGCTAATATTATTATTGTTATTGATATTATTAATATTGTTATTATTATTCTTGTTATTATTATTCTTGTTATTATTATTCTTGTTATTAATATTATTATTATTGTTAATATTATTATTGTTAATATTATTATTGTTAATATTGTTGTTATTATTATTATTATTAGGGGTTCAAGCAGCAAAGCCTTATTGTATTTGTTCCTGTTTATTACTACTCTTCTTTCCGTACTGGAAAATGAAACGACAAATTCCCGTGAGACGGTGAGGCCTAGGAGGGTGAAACCTGGCAAGATGGTAAAAGGGCCACACGGTGGCTCTTTAAACAATCGATTTAGCATGCACACTTTGCAAGGTCATGCCCCTCACCCCACGTGAGCAAGAGTGATAGGTTATGCCTGGTTCTGTACGATGGCAAGTGGTGGGAGGTGGATAAACCAGTTTGGGAACATTTTTGTCTTCCCAGTAGAAGCAAAAATGTATTGAACTTATTAGTCGGAAATCAACTGAAGGTATTGAACTTATTAGAACAATAAAGCCTAAAATGATAAGGCATGAACAAAATGCATGAGTGAATCGTGTTTTCTTTCAACTTTCTGAAGAGGCAACAGGAAAAGCCCTTCTGTGTACATGTGTTTGTCTGCCACTATGTAGCCGTTAGCGATGATGCTAATGACGACTGTCTTCTGATAGATGAAAAGGCTTACCTAACATTAAAATGTTAACTACAAAATTGTCTATGCTTACCGGGCAGAATGATATCATGATTATTTGCATGAATCCAGTGGTGATTTGGTCAGAAAACTAAAATCACTTGGTGCTACAGAAACACTGATAACAAAGCAAAGCTCTTGCTGGCGCACACCTAAATGAAAAGGGTAACTACACCAAAAAAATGACATACAGTGCATTTGGAAAGTACTCAGACCCCTTGACGTTTTCCACATTTTGTTACGTTACAGACTTATTAAATAGTTTTTTCTATCACCAATCTAAACACAATACCCCATAATGACAAACCAAAAACAGGTTATACATTTTTGCAAATGTAATTTCTGTAAATAACAGAAATATTACATTTACATTAGTATTCAGACCCTTAATTCAGTACTTTGTTGAAGCACCTTCTGGCAGCGATTAGTCTCGAGTCTTCTTGGGTATGACGCTACAAGATTGGCACACAAACATGCAGACACACACGATAACATACGCACTATACACACACATGGATTTAGTACTGTAGATATGTGGTAGTGGTGGAGTAGGGGCCTAAGGGCACACAGTGTATTGTGAAATCTGTGAATGTATTGTAATGTTTTTAAAATTGTATGAACTGCCTTCATTTTGCTGGACCCCAGGAAGAGTAGCTGCTGCTTTGGCAGCAGCTAACGGGGATCCATAATAAATACAAATACACCTGAATTTGGGGGGGGGGGGGGGTTTCTCCCATTCTTCTCTGCAGATCCTCTCAAGCTCTGTCATGTTGGATGAGGAGTGTCGCTGCACAGCTGTTTTCAGGTCTGTCCAGAGATGTTCGATCGGGTTCAAGTCCGGGCTCTGGCTAGGCCACAAAGTAAAGGGTCTGAATACTTATGTAAATGTGATATTTCAGTTCTTTATACATTTGCACAAATAAAAAAATTTAAAAAAGCGTTTTGCTTTGTCATTCTGGGGTATTGTGATGTCATTATAGGATACTGTGTCTTCAATTTAACCCATTTTAGAATAAGGCTGTAACGTAATAAAAATATGGAAAAAGTCAAGGGGTCTGAATACTTTCCGAATTCACTGTTACACACACACACACACACACACACTCTTCCAGTCAAAAGTTCAAGGGCTTTATTTCAGATTCTTCAAAGTAGCCACCCTTTGCCTTGATGACAGCTTTGCATATTCTTGGCATTCTCTCAACCAGCTTCATGAGGAATGCTTTTTCAACAGTTTTGACGGAGTACACACATATGCTGAGCACTTGTTGGCTGCTGTTCCTTCACTCTGCGGTCCAACTCATCCCAAACCATCAAAATTGGGTTGAGGTCGGGTGATTGTGGAGGCCAGGTCATCTGATGCAGCACTCCATCACGCTCCTTGGTCAAATAGCCCTTACACAGCCTGGAGGTATGTATTGGGTCATTGTCCTGTTGAAAAACAAATGATCGTCCCACTAAGCGCAAACCAGATGGGATGGCGTATCGCTGCAGAATGCTGTGGTAGCCATGCTGGTTAAGTGTGCCTTGAATTCTAAATAACAGTGTCACCAGCAAAGCACCCCAACACCACCTCCTCCATGCTTCACGGTGGGAATCACACATGCGGAGATCATCCGTTCACCTACTCTGCGTCTCACAAAGACACAGCGGTTGGAACCAAAAATCCAGGTGACTACAGATTTCCACCAGTCTAATGTCCATTGCTCGTGTTTCTTGGTCCAAGCAAGTCTCTTCTTCTTGTTGGTGGCCTTTAGTAGTGGTTTCTTTGCAGCAATTCGACCATGAAGGCCTGATTCACACAGTCTCCTCTGAACAGTTCATGTTGAGATGTGTCTGTTACTTGAATTCTGTGAAGCATTTATTTGGGCTGCAATTTCTGAGACTGGTAACTAATGAACATATCCTCTGCAGCAGATGTAACTCTGGGTCCTCCTTTCCTGTGGCGGTCCTCATGAGAGCCAGTTTCATCATAGCGCTTGATGGTTTTTGTGACTTGAAGAAACTTTCAAAGTTCTTGACATTTTCCATATTGACTGACCTTCATGTCTTAAAGTAATGATGGACTGTTCTTTCTCTTTTTTGAGCTGTTTTTGCCATAATACAGACTTGGTCTTTTACCAAATAGGGCTATCTTCTGTATACCACCGCTACCTTGTCACATCACAAATGATTACCGGTATCTCAAATGCATTATTGAAAGAAATTCCACAAATGAACAAGGCACACCTGTTAATTGAAAGCTGGTTGAGAGAATACCAAGACTGTGCAAAGCTGTAATCAAGGCAAAGGGTGGCTACTTTGAATAATGTCAAATATAAAATATATTTGGATTTTTTTTTACATTCTTTTGGTTGCTACATGATTCCATATGTGTTATTTCATAGTTTTGATGTCTTTACTATTATTCTACAATGTAGAAAATAGCAAAAATAAAGAAAAGCCCTGGAATGAGTAGGTGTGTCCAAACTTGTGACTGTGAATAAAAAATAAAAATAAATATATATATATATTTTTTTTTTACCTCCAATGGTCTCCTGATGTGCTTTAAGGATTGTTCTGGACTAAATTGGAGCTTCTATTAAAAATAAAGAAACTCTAAATGGGATTTTGAGTGAAAACCTGCAAAACGGAAAAAACTGAAACCAGGAAAAACTCAATTCAGAAAACGGAATTAGTCAAAAAGAGAAAACAGATTTAATAGGGCCCTATATTATAAGGCTCGTGATCTATTGCTGGGTTACTTTTACATTTTCCCGCTGTACCGAAACCGAAGCGAACGGTGACCCCAAAAACCTTAATACGTACCTGACTGTGGGTATGGTGAACACCCCTAATTATTATTGTAAAATGGATAAAACATTCCTTACAACGAATAGAGGCTCAGAAATGGCAGTGAAATCATTGATAACGAATGATTCTTTAATTGAAGAAAGCAACAACAAAAAAATACATTTGCTGCTGCTGGTAACAGGAAGGAGAGGAGACAAGAGCAAATCAATTCCTTTTAACACTGAAATAATAATATCTTCTTTTAAATGCACAACTCAAAACAGCTGGTTGGGCTGGATGCACCAGATTGCCATGGAAACGCAGAAACTTCACCAAGCTAAGCAGAGAATCCCACTGAAAAAAAATCTAAATTAATCTAGTCTCATTAACTCCAATTGAAATACACCGTCAAAGCGTTAGTCCTGATTTTGAGCCCCCCCCCCCCCAAGGAGTGTTCTCTTAAAATGAAAACTCAATGTATTTGTTTCAAAACATTAACATAAAAAAACCACAACATTTCTGCCTTAAGACTAAATGACTAGCAAATGAATTAACAATACCATTACTGTCAATATGATTATTTATATGTTAGTATATTATGTCCTCTTTGTGGTTTGACCACAGAAGTGATGATGTCACTGTGTTTTGCTCACAAAAGAATACTTGTCCCAATGGGCGGTGGGTGGAGATTTCACTTAAGGACCAATGGAATGGTCTAAAAAAAAGTGCTAACTCCGCCCACCTGGACCACGCAAAAACAAACTCGCCCAATGTCTCAAAATTGCGACACCCTTTTTAGAGTGACGCCAAACCAAGAAACTGGATTGTAAAAACCCATAGAAAAGCCACCTTAAATTGTGTCTAAGGCTTCTGAAATGACACCCTATCCCTAAAGTCTACGGGTTACTGTAGCCCTAAAGTCTACGGGTTACTGTAGCCCTAAAGTCTACGGGTTACTGTAGCCCTAAAGTCTACGGGTTACTGTAGCCCTAAAGTCTACGGGTTACTGTAGCCCTAAAGTCTACGGGTTACTGTAGCCCTAAAGTCTACGCGTTACTGTAGCCCTAAAGTCTACGCGTTACTGTAGCCCTAAAGTCTACGGGTTACTGTAGCCCTAAAGTCTACGGGTTACTGTAGCCCTAAAGTCTACGGGTTACTGTAGCCCTAAAGTCTACGGGTTACTGTAGCCCTAAAGTAGTACACCGTAGGGAACAGGGTGTCATTTCAGATGTAACTGGTCCTAAACCAAATGATCACCTGGCACCTCAGGTGTAATCATCATGTCTTGAACTTCTTCTCTGAGGTCTCTGACCCCCCTGACCCCTCCCCTGACCCTTGACCTCTTGACCCCAGGTGAGTCCGTTTCAGCGCACCCTGGGCTGGGCCTCTCTGAGACGATGAGCCCCCCTCCTCCCCCTCCTCCACCAGGGTCCTAGTGCCTGCTGATTTCAACTCTAAGGTGTCTCTCTCTCCCTCTGAGTCTGAGGATTCAAATAGGTCTGGAGCCAGACGACCCCTACAGCCTACTGGCACCTCAGTCATGTCAAGGTGCTGCAGCCCGTTCAGCCCAGGGCTGTGGTGTCTGGAACTAGGGGAGATCCAGCGACTATGATCCGACTCGTCGGCCTCTTCAGGACTATCTAAGCCCTCGGCCATTCTCTCTAAAGCAGCCCTCCTCTCTCCACCCCTCCCTGCCCGGGACTCGTTCCTCTGCTGCAGGGCGTCTTGAGACAGAAGGGAGGCGATGAGGAGCCCCTCCTGCTCCGCTCGGTCGTCCTGGCTGTCCAGGGACACTGCAGGACTAGAACCAGGGCGGGTGTGCGACTTGCGTCTCCCAGTTTTAGAGCCACTCCTGTGGGGTCCAATCTGGACCGAGTCCTGGTCCTGCTGAAGCTCCGTGGAGGATGCGGAGGAGGATGAGGCCTCGTCGATTGAGATCTTGGGGTAGGAGCAGGAGTCGACCCCCCCGGGGTACAAGGCCTGGGCGGACTCGGGGCGCCCCCCACTGGACAGGCGGGGGAAGTGCATGCGTCGCCACCGGGCTGCAGTACGTTGTCTCCTACTGGCTCTCCTCTGCTCCTCGTCCTCAGAGCTGGTGGAGGAGGTGGAAGAGGAGGAGCTAGAGGAGGCGCCGGCGGGGGAGGAGGTGGGGCTGGAGAGGGTGGAGTTGTCTCGGGGGCTGGGAGAGCGAGGCCGAGGCATGGGGTCCGGCCAGAACCCACTGGAGTCAGAGTCCTCTCCCACCAGGTCCAATAAGAACACAGACTGCTGATATCTGCTGCCACGCCTCCTCGGCTGCGGTGGCTCCACCCCTTCAGGATGCTCCGCCCCCGAGGCCTCGGGGGCAGCTAATGAGGACGAAGAGGAGTGGTCTGAGTCGGCGGTAGCAGCAGCAGCGGGCGGTAGAGGCGTGGCGACTCCACTCCCAACCAGGACCCCGGCGCCGTCTCTTATAGCCCGTGTGGAGCGTCGTCCCCTGGCGTGGAGCTGCAGGATGGCCCCCTCACTCAGGTCACTGTCTGAGTCCGAACTCCAGCCCTCGATCTCCCGACGCACCAGAGAGTCAAAGAACGCCATCATACGAGGATCCTCCTGGATGGACTGAGATGACAGGCAACAGTTCTTAATCAATCCCCACAAAGTGTGTGTGTGTGTGTGTGTGTAGGGGGGGTGTTATATACAGAAAAGTAGTGCACTATATATGGAAAAGTAGTGCACTATATATGGAAAAGTAGTGCACTATATATGGAAAGGTAGTGCACTATATATGGAAAGGTAGTGCACTATATATGGAAAGGTAGTGCACTATATATGGAAAAGTAGTGCACTATATATGGAAAGGTAGTGCACTATATATGGAAAGGTAGTGCACTATATATGGAAAGGTAGTGCACTATATATGGAAAGGTAGTGCACTATATATGGAAAAGTAGTGCACTATATATGGAAAAGTAGTGCACTATATATGGAAAGGTAGTGCACTATATATGGAAAAGTAGTGCACTATATATGGAAAAGTAGTGCACTATATATGGAATAGGGGGTCATTTGGGATGTGAACCGATGTTACCTGTGAGACGTAGTCGTGGCTCAGGCCGCTACCGCTGTTCAGGACCAAGTTGATGTACTCCTCATGGCTGTACAGACTCCTGGACTTATCCTCCACAAAACCATCCAGGTCGCCCAGACACTCCGGCTGCTGGTAGGGGCTCCAGGCCTGGGGGAACGGAGAGGTTTCAGGGGGAGAGGAGAAGGACAGGAGAGGAGGGTTACAGTTTAGATTGAACACCTGGTTGGGCATGTACCAGCTCTCACACCTCTGGTATGTTGAAGAAGACGATGTACCAACAGCAGCCTTGGGAACACCTGGCGGAGCGGAGGTTATGAGGAATTAACACTATATCCTTTCACAAGCTCAGGCCACTACGTTTGTCTGGGCTGGAGAGTGGCAGAGACAGACAGTGGATAGTGGTGAAGAGACTGAGTTGTCTCACCTAGAGCCCTCTGATTCATAAGGGACAGAGACTCATACAGGGTGGGGGAATCACCTAGAGCCCTCTGATTCATAAGGGACAGAGACTCATACAGGGTGGGGAATCATCTAGAGCCCTCTGATTCATAAGGGACAGAGACTCATACAGGGTGGGGAATCATCTAGAGCCCTCTGATTCATAAGGGACAGAGACTCATACAGGGTGGGGAATCATCTAGAGCCCTCTGATTCATAAGGGACAGAGACTCATACAGGGTGGGGAATCATCTAGAGCCCTCTGATTCATAAGGGACAGAGACTCATACAGGGTGGGGAATCATCTAGAGCCCTCTGATTCATAAGGGACAGAGACTCATACAGGGTGGGGAATCATCTAGAGCCCTCTGATTCATAAGGGACAGAGACTCATACAGGGTGGGGGAATCACCTAGAGCCCTCTGATTCATAAGGGACAGAGACTCATACAGGGTGGGGGAATCATCTAGAGCCCTCTGATTCATAAGGGACAGAGACTCATACAGGGTGGGGGAATCACCTAGAGCCCTCTGATTCATAAGGGACAGAGACTCATACAGGGTGGGGGAATCATCTAGAGCCCTCTGATTCATAAGGGACAGAGACTCATACAGGGTGGGGGAATCACCTAGAGCCCTCTGATTCATAAGGGACAGAGACTCATACAGGGTGGGGGAATCACCTAGAGCCCTCTGATTCATAAGGGACAGAGACTCATACAGGGTGGGGGAATCATCTAGAGCCCTCTGATTCATAAGGGACAGAGACTCATACAGGGTGGGGAATCATCTAGAGCCCTCTGATTCATAAGGGACAGAGACACATACAGGGTGGGGGAATCACCTAGAGCCTTCATAAGGGACAGAGACCCATACAGGGTGGGGGAATCACCTAGAGCCCTCTGATTCATAAGGGACAGAGACACATACAGGGTGGGGGAATCACCTAGAGCCTTCATAAGGGACAGAGACCCATACAGGGTGGGGGAATCACCTAGAGCCCTCTGATTCATAAGGGACAGAGACTCATACAGGGTGGGGGAATCACCTAGAGCCCTCTGATTCATAAGGGACAGAGACACATACAGGGTGGGGAATCATCTAGAGCCCTCTGATTCATAAGGGACAGAGACTCATACAGGGTGGGGGAATCACCTAGAGCCCTCTGATTCATAAGGGACAGAGACTCATACAGGGTGGGGGAATCACCTAGAGCCCTCTGATTCATAAGGGACAGAGACTCATACAGGGTGGGGAATCATCTAGAGCCCTCTGATTCATAAGGGACAGAGACTCATACAGGGTGGGGGAATCACCTAGAGCCCTCTGATTCATAAGGGACAGAGACTCACAGGGTGGGGGAATCACCTAGAGCCTTCATAAGGGACAGAGACTCATACAGGGTGGGGAATCACCTAGAGCCCTCTGATTCATAAGGGACAGAGACTCATACAGGGTGGGGGAATCACCTAGAGCCCTCTGATTCATAAGGGACATAGACTCATACAGGGTGGGGGAATCACCTAGAGCCCTCTGATTCATAAGGGACAGAGACTCATACAGGGTGGGGGAATCACCTAGAGCCCTCTGATTCATAAGGGACAGAGACTCATACAGGGTGGGGGAATCACCTAGAGCCCTCTGATTCATAAGGGACAGAGACTCATACAGGGTGGGGGAATCACCTAGAGCCCTCTGATTCATAAGGGACAGAGACTCATACAGGGTGGGGGAATCACCTAGAGCCCTCTGATTCATAAGGGACAGAGACTCATACAGGGTGGGGGAATCACCTAGAGCCCTCTGATTCATAAGGGACAGAGACTCATACAGGGTGGGGGAATCATCTAGAGCCCTCTGATTCATAAGGGACAGAGACTCATACAGGGTGGGGGAATCATCTAGAGCCCTCTGATTCATAAGGGACAGAGACTCATACAGGGTGGGGAATCATCTAGAGCCCTCTGATTCATAAGGGACAGAGACTCATACAGGGTGGGGAATCATCTAGAGCCCTCTGATTCATAAGGGACAGAGACTCATACAGGGTGGGGAATCATCTAGAGCCCTCTGATTCATAAGGGACAGAGACTCATACAGGGTGGGGGAATCACCTAGAGAAGAATGTGGCTGGCTTTACCTTTCAGGAGGTTTGAGTAAAAACAGCTCATTCATTCATGCCAGACGATCACCAGATATTCTGATGACACTTTGAATGAGCACCCACTTTGTTGCCTTAACTAGAAGTTTAGTTTGTGTATTTAACATAACCACATGTAACATATGAGTTTCTATTGGTTTATCAAAACTCACTTTTCAATTTTATCGAGTTCTAACATAAAATCGATCGGAATACCGAAGTCATGCCGCAAAATGATCTACAGGACGGTAGATCTCCAGGAAGAGGGTTGGACTGATAACCTACAGGACGGTAGATCTCCAGGAAGAGGGTTGGACTGAAAACCTACAGGACAGTAGATCTCCAGGAAGAGGGTTGGACTGTAAACCTACAGGACAGTAGATTTCCAGGAAGAGGGTTGGACTGATAACCTACAGGACGGTAGATCTCCAGGAAGAGGGTTGGACTGATAACCTACAGGACAGTAGATCTCCAGGAAGAGGGTTGGACTGAAAACCTACAGGACGGTAGATCTCCAGGAAGAGGGTTGGACTGATAACCTACAGGACGGTAGATCTCCAGGAAGAGGGTTGGACTGATAACCTACAGGACAGTAGATCTCCAGGAAGAGGGTTGGACTGATAACCTACAGGACAGTAGATCTCCAGGAAGAGGGTTGGACTGATAACCTACAGGACAGTAGATCTCCAGGAAGAGGGTTGGACTGATAACCTACAGGACGGTAGATCTCCAGGAAGAGGGTTGGACTGAAAACCCACAGGACAGTAGATCTCCAGGAAGAGGGTTGGACTGAAAACCTACAGGACGGTAGATCTCCAGGAAGAGGGTTGGACTGA
The DNA here is from genome assembly GCF_016432855.1 of Salvelinus namaycush. Lineage (NCBI taxonomy): Eukaryota > Metazoa > Chordata > Actinopteri > Salmoniformes > Salmonidae > Salvelinus > Salvelinus namaycush. The sequence goes on from NC_052321.1 coordinate 3,215,983, forward strand.
TAACCTACAGGACGGTAGATCTCCAGGAAGAGGGTTGGGCAGGCTTGCCCTACAATGTAAACTCCGACATAAATATCTTCAAGCGTATAACTTGAAATTAAACCAAATCTTATGCACTCATGACTACTGGTTTCAATTACATTTTCTGCGCATTTACAAGAAAACACTGAATTTGCAAATAAGCTTGCAAGGTTGCTATCCAACTAGCCTGCTAACGTTTGCCCTACCAGCCTGTAGCACTGCAGAGTCAGTAGGTTACCGACACCTAGCTGTGGGCGGCAAGTAGCCTAGGGTTAGAGCATTGGGCCAGTAACCGAAAGGTTGCTATCCAACTAGCCTGCTAACGTTAGCCCTACCAGCCTGTAGCACTGCAGAGTCAGTAGGTTACCGACACCTAGCTGTGGGCGGCCAAGTAGCCTAGGGTTAGAGCATTGGGCCAGTAACCGAAAGGTTGCTATCCAACTAGCCTGCTAACGTTAGCACTACCAGCCTGTAGCACTGCAGAGTCAGTAGGTTACCGACACCTAGCTGTGGGCGGCAAGTAGCCTAGGGTTAGAGCATTGGGCCAGTAACCGAAAGGTTGCTATCCAACTAGCCTGCTAACGTTAGCCCTACCAGCCTGTAGCACTGCAGAGTCAGTAGGTTACCGACACCTAGCTGTGGGCGGCAAGTAGCCTAGGGTTAGAGCATTGGGCCAGTAACCGAAAGGTTGCTATCCAACTAGCCTGCTAACGTTAGCCCTACCAGCCTGTAGCACTGCAGAGTCAGTAGGTTACCGACACCTAGCTGTGGGCGGCCAAGTAGCCTAGGGTTAGAGCATTGGGCCAGTAACCGAAAGGTTGCTATCCAAATAGCCTGCTAACGTTAGCCCTACCAGCCTGTAGCACTGCAGAGTCAGTAGGTTACCGACACCTAGCTGTGGGCGGCAAGTAGCCTAGGATTAGAGCATTGGGCCAGTAACCGAAAGGTTGCTATCCAACTAGCCTGCTAACGTTAGCCCTACCAGCCTGTAGCACTGCAGAGTCAGTAGGTTACCGACACCTAGCTGTGGGCGGCCAAGTAGCCTAGGGTTAGAGCATTGTGCCAGTAACCGAAAGGTTGCTATCCAACTAGCCTGCTAACGTTAGCCCTACCAGCCTGTAGCACTGCAGAGTCAGTAGGTTACCGACACCTAGCTGTGGGCGGCAAGTAGCCTAGGGTTAGAGCATTGGGCCAGTAACCGAAAGGTTGCTATCCAACTAGCCTGCTAACGTTAGCCCTACCAGCCAGTAGCACTGCAGAGTCAGTAGGTTACCGACACCTAGCTGTGGGCGGCCAAGTAGCCTAGGGTTAGAGCATTGGGCCAGTAACCGAAAGGTTGCTATCCAAATAGCCTGCTAACGTTAGCCCTACCAGCCTGTAGCACTGCAGAGTCAGTAGGTTACCGACACCTAGCTGTGGGCGGCAAGTAGCCTAGGATTAGAGCATTGGGCCAGTAACCGAAAGGTTGCTATCCAACTAGCCTGCTAACGTTAGCCCTACCAGCCTGTAGCACTGCAGAGTCAGTAGGTTACCGACACCTAGCTGTGGGCGGCAAGTAGCCTAGGGTTAGAGCATTGGGCCAGTAACCGAAAGGTTGCTATCCAACTAGCCTGCTAACGTTAGCCCTACCAGCCTGTAGCACTGCAGAGTCAGTAGGTTACCGACACCTAGCTGTGGGCGGCAAGTAGCCTAGGGTTAGAGCATTGGGCCAGTAACCGAAAGGTTGCTGGTTCGAATCCTCGAGCTGACAAGGTAGAAACCTGTCGTTCCGCCCCCAGCAAGGCAGTTAACCCACTGTTCCCCGGGTGGCGAAGACGTGGATGTCGATTATGGCAGCCCTCCGCACCTCTCTGAGGGGGTTCGGTTACTTCTACACCTGCATTGCTTCCTGTTTTGGGGTTTTAGGCTGGGTTCCTGTATAGCACTGAGATATCAGCTGATGTAAGAAGGGCTTTATAAATACATTTGTTTTGGTTAAATGCGGAAGACATTTCAGTTGAATGCATTCAGTTGTACAACTAGCTAATGAACAGCTTCAATAGCAAATTGAGCCACATTAAAGTAAACCAACCTTTTCGAATTACCTAAAGCCATCCAGCAAACTAGCCTCGCTAGCCAACCACCACAGTTGACAAAGCTAAGTAGTAATGACAAATAACAACAACGAGACCAACGAGCACAAGCAGGAACCCACAGAACTACTAAAACAAATCCAGCAGAAAAAAAAATCAAAAAGAGAGCGGAGACTTACAGATGAACAGCTGATGCCCATCCAATGGTAAAGTGGATGAGTTTGCAACCAAAGAAGAGCCAAGGAGGGAGGCGGTTCAGAGGGAGAGGCCATTTTACCAGCCAAGGAAGAGTCAGTGAGGATAGCTAACACAATCGAGAGGTAAATCTGAAGAAGATAGATTCCTGTGGTGATCGGGGAAAAGCTCCAGGCAGATGGAAATCGTCACAACAGCAGCACTAAGCCACGGTTGAAAATCCCTGGTTCCCTACTTCAGAGAACAGGTCAAAAAGTTGACAAAACATGGATAAGAAAAACAGACACGGTACTAAAATATTAGAGCAGGCAGGAATTATCTTCCACTTTCCTTTTGAGGCAGGGGCAAGCCTTCTGGTGCAGGAGAAGTCCGAGCTGCCTGGAACAGCCGAGCAGGATCATGAGGGAAATCTGATTGGTTGTTTACGTCACATCTCCTTGTGATTGGTGGATTGTAGCTCATGGCTGGCTAAGATGAACCAGAATCTCCACATGACGTTGAGAAATAGTGCATTCTATATAGTTAAAATAAGTTAATAAATATTTCAAAACATAACTATTTTTGTTGAGTTATAGGTAACCAACTACAACTAAATGACTATGTCTATGACTCCACTACGCTGTTACTTTGGGTAAAACTCATGCTACCGTCCCTTTAAAAAGTTCCAAGACAATTGAGCTGAGAGGAAATTCAATTGTGATGCAATGTATTGACATGATGTTGTAACGACATGAATCAATCATGTACCAAGTCATTTTACAAATAACTAAGTCACACCCACACTTTAACTGTTAGAAATTATGTAAATAAAGTGAAAAAAAAAAACTCAATGTCAAATGAAAATTTGAAAATTTAACCATGGCGAGATGAAAAACTAAATCATGACACAACGATGACGTAATGGTGAGGTCACTGATGACGACATCACCACTAACGTACCTTGATGACCTTCTCGACCCCGGAGGAGCAGATCATATAGGTGCTGGGGTTGAACCGGACCTGGTTCACGATGGAACGGTGACCTTTTAGGACCATGGACGCTCCGTTCACCACGCGACCCGGGCCTCCTGGAGGGGAGCAGGGCGGAATAAGAGAGAGAGATTATAATCGTATGGACACAGATGGACACACCGATAAGAAACACACCCACTTACCTGCTTCAGGATCCTTTGGGATTCTCCACATATACAGGTTGAAGTCATCCGATCCAGACAGGATGTACTGGAGGAAAAAGACAGAGATTAACATAGAGGCATCTACCATAATAATCAGTCTGAGTCCCAAATGGCACCCTATTCCCTATATAGTGCACTACTTTAGACCAGAGCCCTATATAGTGCACTACTTTAGACCAGAGCCCTATATAGTGCACTACTTTAAACCAGAGCCCTATATAGTGCACTACTTTAGACCAGAGCCCTATATAGTGCACTACTTTAGACCAGAGCCCTATTCCCTATATAGTACACTACTTTAGACCAGGGCCCTATTCCCTACATAGTATACTACTTGAGACCAGGGCCCTATTCCCTATATAGTACACTACTTTAGACCAGGGCCCTATTCCCTACATAGTATACTACTTTAGACCAGAGCCCTATTTCCTGTGTAGTGCACTACTTTAGACCAGAGCCCTATTCCCTATATAGTGCACTACTTTAGACCAGAGCCCTATTCCCTGTGTAGGGAATAAAGTAGTACACTACATAGGGAATAGGGTCCATTGGGGACAGAGGATAATAGTTAAAGTCCTCTGAATAAACACATTATCATGTTGTTCCAAACAACTATCCGGTAATATTCTCTGCCCCATCTTGATAAAAAAGAGAAGTTGATACCACACAATAAATCACCAAAACTGTCTAGTTTCTCTAAAAAAGAGAAGTTGATACCACACAATAAATCACCAAAACTGTCTAGTTTCTCTAAAAAAGAGAAGTTGACACCACACAATAAATCACCAAAACTGTCTAGTTTCTCTAAAAAAGAGAAGTTGATACCACACAATAAATCACCAAAACTGTCTAGTTTCTCTAAAAAAGAGAAGTTGATACCACACAATAAATCACCAAAACTGTCTAGTTTCTCTAAAAAAGAGAAGTTGATACCACACAATAAATCACCAAAACTGTCTAGTTTCTCTAAAAAAGAGAAGTTGATACCACACAATAAATCACCAAAACTGTCTAGTTTCTCTAAAAAAGAGAAGTTGATACCACACAATAAATCACCAAAACTGTCTAGAGAGTCAAGGGAACATCGACCTTTGGATTCCTTAAAGAAATATGTGATTATTCCATTTCAGTAGAGACACAGGAAGCATCCCAGATGGCTCCCTACCCCCTAAGGGCTCTTCAAAAAAATGGTTCACTATATAGGGAATAGGGTTCCATTTGGGACGCTGATATAGACAGACGGGACAACAGAACCCACAGACAGACGGGACAACAGAACCCACAGACAGACGGGACAACAGAACCCACAGACAGACGGGACAACAGAACCCACAGACAGACCGGACAACAGAACCCACAGACAGACCGGACAACAGAACCCACAGACAGACCGGACAACAGAACCCACAGACAGACCGGACAACAGAACCCACAGACAGACCGGACAACAGAACCCACAGACAGACCGGACAACAGAACCCACAGACAGACCGGACAACAGAACCCACAGACAGACCGGACAACAGAACCCACAGACAGACCGGACAACAGAACCCACAGACAGACCGGACAACAGAACCCACAGACAGACCGGACAACAGAACCCACAGACAGACCGGACAACAGAACCCACAGACAGACCGGACAACAGAACCCACAGACAGACCGGACAACAGAACCCACAGACAGACCGGACAACAGAACCCACAGACAGACCGGACAACAGAACCCACAGACAGACGGGACAACAGAACCAGACAGACGGGACAACAGAACCAGACAGACGGGACAACAGAACCAGACAGACGGGACAACAGAACCAGACAGACAACAGAACCAGACAGACAACAGAACCAGACAGACAACAGAACCAGACAGACAACAGAACCAGACAGACGGGACAACAGAACCAGACAGACGGGACAACAGAAACATCAGGCCCAGGCCTTTTTCAGTCAAGGGCCTATATTCATAAAGCATTTACGGTGATACGGCCTCTGCAGAAGACAGGGCATATTAATACGTCTTGCTCTTCGGGGGTGCAGCGCAGAGCTGTTGTCAAGGAAGTGAGTTTGTGTTTATAGAGGACCCGCCCCCAGCTATCATCAACCAATCATGTCAATGTGGCGCTATTCGGATCCCTCCGCATTCTTACCACATTTGAGAGGCGCAGGGCGACGCGGAGCTCATATTTGGCCTCTCCGTGCCTCCGTAGTCTCCACAATCGCGTCACACCATCTATACCGGCGCCGCCGACCACATTTTAGGATCAAGCGTTAAATTGTCTCCAATGGCGCTGATCTAAGATCAGTTTAGTTTCATCTTTTAGATCATCATCAGATTAGATGGACAGACGGGACCTGATCCTAGATCAGCACTCCGCCTATTCATAAAGCGTCTGGACTCGAATCTCAGTGTAAAACAAGCAGCAAGTTCAGTACAGTAGAGATTTAAAAATCTCTTCTCTGAGGGAAGATAGAACTTGAGACGTGGTGTAACTTGTACAAAACACACTGAGCAGAAATATGTTTGCCGTCTGGTGCCAGCCAACTAGGAGTCAAACCAAGCCAGAAGAGAAAAATAACCCAACATCTTCTCTGTCTCACTAGGGTAGAGGTCTCCAACAGGTTGAGTAGCTCACAGCATAAATATGAGTAACTCGACAATAAATTCTGAAACGAGTTCCAACACAAATTGTCAAAGAAATCTCACAATGTACAGAGACACCTCAAGCTCCCGGCTAATATCCAATCAAATCCACATGATCCCATCCCTAGTTAGCCACAATTGCCTTAAAAAAAAAAAGACAAACATCTGCCAATATTTCCCCTGTATGTCTTTATGGTGCGGGAATGTGTCTACCATTACCGTCGATAATGAGAACTGTCTTCTGGGTAGACAAAGAACCCCCCCCCCCCAAAAAAACTTTCTCAATTAAATGTTAACTGCAAAGTAGGCTTACCTGGCTGAAATGTATCATGATTATTTGTATCAAATCGGGTGGGCGTTTGTTTCGTTAACTCTGTCATGACATACGCAGCAGCAAAAACCTGGCTAGACCAGCACATTCCCCTCTCTTACAACGCACAATTAAAGATGATTCACACAATTCTAGACCAGCACATTCCCCTCTCTTACAACGCACAATTAAAGATGATTCACACAATTCTAGACCAGCACATTCCCCTCTCTTACAACGCACAATTAAAGATGATTCACACAATTCTAGACCAGCACATTCCCCTCTCTTACAACGCACAATTAAAGATGATTCACACAATTCTAGACCAGCACATTCCCCTCTCTTACAACGCACAATTAAAGATGATTCACACAATTCTAGACCAGCACATTCCCCTCTCTTACAACGCACAATTAAAGATGATTCACACAATTCTAGACCAGCACATTCCCCTCTCTTACAACGCACAATTAAAGATGATTCACACAATTCTAGGCTCTTCTGATGTGATTTAAGCATCGACATGGACTCAGAACAAGTCCCCTGCAGCAATGTTCCAACATCTAGTGGAAAGCTTTCCCAGAAGAGTGGAGGCTGTTATAGCAGCAAAGGGGGGGGAACAACTCAATATTAATGCCCATGATTTTGTTATGAGATGTTCGACGAGTAGGTGTCCACATACTTTTGGTCATGTAGTGTATATACACATGCGGCTCACCGGCCTAAATATTAGGTACACCATCCCCTTCCTACAGACAGAGAGTCATGTGGCTTGCTATATAAAATATTAGAATGGGCAAAACAAGTGAGCTAAGCAACTTTGTGCGTGGTATGACCGTCGGCGCCAGGCACGCCCGGATCCAGTATCTCAGAAACCGCCACCTTCCTGGGCTTTTTACACGAACGACAGGGTCTACCTCACCTGGTCCTCATCCCCTGCGAAGCAGCAGCTCTTCATGGTACAGGAGTTGAAGTAACCCTGGTTGTCGAACTGGAAGCTGGGTAGGCGAGAGTGCAGCTCGTAGAGGACCGGGGGTAGCCTGCGACGCAGTGCCAGGAGCTGGGTCCCTGCGCTGTTAAAACGCACCGACATGGCACTCTGGAGGGACATGCTGCCGCCATACCGCAGCAGAGAACTGGGAGAGACGGAGAGAGAGAGAGAGATGGAGAGACAAGGAAAGAGAAATGAGAGGTGGATTGGAAAGGAAAGGTCTGGCTCTTTTGGGGTCTCGGCTGACTGTGTGTTAAAGCACTTTGTGACAGCTGCCGATGTAAAAAAGGGCTTTATAAATGTGATTGATAAACTGCGTAGATAAAGAACAGCAAAACAAAGGGAAGGTACTTAGCAGGTCTGATTACATTTAGAGGCAGTTTCAGTGTTATATGGTCAGAATAGAAGCAATTAGTGTTGTCACGATACCAACATTTCACAAACGATACCATGACAAGTATCACGATACCAACATTTCACAAACGATACCATGCCAAGTATCACAATACCAACATTTCACAAACGATACCATGCCAAGTATCACGATACCAACATTTCACAAACGATACCATGCCAAGTATCACGATACCAACATTTCACAAACGATACCATGTCAAGTATCACGATACCAACATTTCACAAACGATACCATGCCAAGTATCACGATACCAACATTTCACAAACGATACCATGCCAAGTATCACGATACCAACATTTTACAAACAATACCATGCCAAGTATCACGATGCCAACATTTCAAAAACGATACCAATCCAAGTATCACGATACCAACATTTCAAAAACGATACCATGCCAAGTATCACGATACCAACATTTTACAAGCGATACCATGCCAAGTATCACGATACCAACATATTCCAAACGATGCCATGCCAAGTATCACGATAACAAAATTTCCCAAACGATACCATGCCAAGTATCACGATACCAACATTTCCCAAACGATACCATGCCAAGTATCACGATGCCAACATTTCCCAAACGATACCATGCCAAGTATCACGATGCCAACATTTCACAAACGATACCATGCCAAGTATCACGATGCCAACATTTCACAAACGATACCATGCCAAGTATCACGATACCAACATTTCCCAAACGATACCATGCCAAGTATCACGATACCAACATTTCCCAAACGATACCATGCCAAGTATCACGATACCAACATTTCCCAAACGATACCATGCCAAGTATCACGATACCAACATTTCCCAAACGATACCATGCCAAGTATCACGATACCAACATTTTCCAAACGATACCATGCCAAGTATCACGATACCAACATTTTCCAAACGATACCATGCCAAGTATCACGATACCAACATTTTCCAAACGATACCATGCCAAGTATCACGATACCAACATTTTCCAAACGATACCATGCCAAGTATCACGATACCAACATTTCCCAAACGATACGATGCCAACATTTCACAAACGATGCCAAGTATCACGATACCAACATTTTACAAACGATACCATGACAAGTATCACGATACCAACATTTCACAAACGATACCATTCCAGGTATCACGATACCGACATTTTACAAACGATACCATGTCAAGTATCACGATACCGACATTTCACAAACGATACCATGTCAAGTATCACGATACCGACATTTCACAAACAATACCATGCCAAGTATCACGATATCAACATTTCCCAAACGATACCATGCCAAGTATCACAATACCAACATTTCCCAAACGATACCATGCCAAGTATCACGATACCAACATTTTACAAACAATACCATGCCAAGTATCACGATACCAACATTTCAAAAAGGATACCATGCCAAGTATCACGATACCAACATTTCAAAAACGATACCATGACAAGTATCACGATAACAACATTTTACAAGCGATACCATGCCAAGTATCACGATACCAACATATTCCAAACGATACCATGCCAAGTATCACGATAACAAAATTTCCCAAACGATACCATGCCAAGTATCACGATACCGAGTAGTATCGAGACACCAAAGTAAAAAAAACAAAAAACATCCTGTTGGCCACGGACACTAAAAACCTGTCACTGAAATTTACACTTCTACTCAATACAGCACATTGACTTTAACTTCACCCTGTGCAGTGTATAAATAGAATGTTGCATAGAATGGCTGATTGGTTAATATACCTGTATAATGATCTGCATGTCATCGTGTCAGTAAGGGGGGGGGGGGGGGGGGGGGGACACTGCATGAAACCCTTCTATACTGTTCAGTTAACACAGAGACACTCTTCCCTCCCTTCCTCTGTCTCCCTCAAACACACACCACCTCTCACACACACTGCTCCCAACTTCTACAACGTTACGAACCAATTAGATTGTTGTTATAGTTAGGCGTACATGAGGCCTATATGAACCCTACTTGTGAAGCTCATGAGTAGCTGCCACACGTGATATGAGCATGAAAGTGAAGTGGATATTATTGGGCCTGCTCATACAAGAGACTAGTGGCTGTTTCGCTTCAATTCAACTGAATCTATAAACACAACAGACTTTATAAACACTTTATAACAGGTCCTAGCGGGTTCTTTAGATCGACAGGGCTGGAAAAGTCGGTAGTATCATATGAAACGGTACTACGGTTTTTTTTAAACGTTGGTATCATGACTTTTTGGTACCGTGATATTACTGCGGTACGGGTATACCGTGCAACACTAGAAGCAATGACTGAATAATAAAACAACAGTGCCCTCTGGTGGACAAATTGGGTCAGACATCTGCTGGATTTCACAGCCTGAGAGTTAAGAGGGATGAAGTTTCTGAAGTTTCTGAGAGTGACAGTTAACGGCGGCCATGTTGTCTCACGTGCGAGGTTTGCGTATGTCCCACAGCCCCACGCCCTCCTTGGAGTTGGCTGTAGCCAGCAGTCGGGGCTCTGCCGGGTTGAACATCACACTGTGGAAGGCTGATGGGTAGTTGGCCAGACAGAAGGGCTCTGAAATACACAGGGAAGTATTTAACTCGGATGACATTGTTATTGATCAAGGGGAAGCCTATTGCATGTTTCATATACTGTAATACTCTGAAAACATAGCTTTATATACAATAATACACTGAAAACATAGCTATATATACAGGAATACTCTGAATACATAGCTTTATATACAGGAATACTCTGAAAACATAGCTTTATATACAGGAATACTCTGAAAACATAGCTTTATATACAGGAATACTCTGAATACATAGCTTTATATACAGGAATACTCTGAATATATAGCTTTACATACAGTAATACTTTGAAAACAGTCTGCTGTTGTAAATATTTAGCCAATGACGTAAGGGCTCTAGAACACGGGGGAGGGGGACATTATGTATGGTAAGATTCCGCTCGAAGCACAACCAATAAAATGTTTATTGATGGTAGGAAGCCTATTGTGTTGTATATACTGTAATACACCGAGATCAGTCTCCTGATATAGGTCTACCAGTTAAAGAGCGACAATGAATACAGGAACAGACTTTTATCTGTGACCAGGAAGTACCTGGGTTTACAGACCCCCAGATTAAGACTACTTTAATTTGCCGCTGGTTTCCGCACACAGATTAAGCCTATTCCTGGACTAAAAGCTATCTCAAATGGAGTCTCCCTTTTAGGACATGCGTTCTAGTTCAGGAGAAGGTTAATCTGGGTCATACAGGAAACCGTTCCCTGATCATCTTCAAAAACACCACTGACTGTCTTGCTTCGAGATGAACAGTACTCTTATGGAAGTGGGTCAGTGTGTCCGTTTGACAGGAAAGGCCTGAGCAATACCACTCTGTGTGCAGAATCACTGAGTCACATCCCCTTGAAGGCATTGTGCAGATCATGTCTTGGTATCATCCATGTTTACGTGGGAAACCAGCCCCATCAAATGTTTATAACGCCACTGCGCCGAGATGAATTTGTAAATCTGAAAGTAATTTGTAACGACATGAAAATGGTGTAGTAGGGTAAATTAAGTTGGTATGCATGTACTGCATATGTACTGCATATGTACTGCATGTGTACTGCATATGTACTGCATATGTACGTGTATGTATATACAGAAAGCAGTCAAAGGTTTGGACAGACCTACTCATTCCAGGGTTTTCCTTTGCGAAATCACCCGCTTGGAGTTTGCCAGGTTTCCGCCAGATGTGACGCTTGGCATTCAGGTCAAAGAGTTCAATTTTGGTTTCATCAGACCAGAGAATCTTTAGGTGCCTTTTGGCAAACTCCAAGCAGGCTGTCATGTGCCTTTTACTGAGGAGTGGCTTCCGTCTGGCCACTCTACCATAAAGGCCTGATTGGTGGAGCGCTGCAGAGATGGTTGTCCTTCTGGAAGGTTCTTCCATCTCCACAGAGGAACTCTGGAGCTCTGTCAGAGTGACCGTCGGGTTCTTGGTCACCTCCCTGACCAAGGATCTTCTCCCCCAATTGCTCAGTTTGACCAGGCGGTCAGCTCTAGGAAGAGTCTTGGTGGTTCCAAACTTCTTCCATTTAAGAATGATGGAGGCCACTGTGTTCTTGGGGACCTTCAATGTTGCAGACATTGTTTGGTATGTTCCCCAGATCTCTCTCTCTCTCCAGATCTGTGCGTCGGCACAATCCTGTCTCGGAGCTCTACGGACAACTCCTTCGACCTCATAGCTTGGTTTTTGCTCTGACATGCACTGTCACCTGTGGGACCTTATATAGACAGGTGTGTGCCTTTCCAAATCATGTTCAATCAATTGAATTTACCACAAGTGGACTCCAATCAAGTTGTAGAAACATCTCAAGGATGATCAATGGAAACAGGATGCACCTGAACTCAATTTTTAGTCTCATAGCAAAAGGTCTGAATACTTATGTAATTATAAACCTGTTTTCACTTTGTCATTATGGGGTATTGTGATGTCATTATGGGGTATTGTGTGTAGATTGATGAGGACATTTTATTTATTTAATATATTTCAGAATAAGGCTGTAATATAACAAAATGTGGAAAAGGTGAAGGGGTCTGAATACATTCTGAATGCACTGTATATGCATGTACGTTAAGTACCTCCGTGTGGCGGCTCCCGTGTGTCCCAGATGAGGACCCGTCCGTCGTCAGAGGAGCTGGCGAACACGTTGTCGTTAACGGGGCTGACTGACAGGCCGTACACCGCATCATCATGGAGGAACACGTTCAGAGTCTCACCTCTGGGAGGGAAACAGAATACAGCTGTATTGAAATGTTGTTTTTATAAAACCAAAACAACAAGACGTCTCACCTCTGCAACAAGACATCTTTACATGCTATTTTAAAAAGAATACGTTCCAATGTCCATATATCCATACTAACATTCCACTTAGAATGAAGAAATGTATTGGAATTCTAGGTAGTAAGCTATAGTTGCTATTGGTACAGATGTCTGTATTAATGTCTCGCTGACAGAGAGAAGTTGTAATGTCATTGTGAATAATACATGAATTAACCTGCAGCTAAATGCACAACGAGCTGGTTTGAGGTCAATTCCATTTCAATTCATAAAGTAAACCAAATTCCAAAATATTTCTAATTGAAAAGCATTGAAGAGAATAATAATTTCAGTGTACTTCCTTAAATTGACTGAAACTAAAATATAATTGAGCCCAAAACCCTGCTGAGGAGTATTTCAGACGAGAGGAAACATCTGCGGGAGCAGCAGATACAAGGAAAACCGGCATGCCATATTTTTTCCTTTATTTAACTAGGCAAGTCAGTTATGAACAAATTCTTATTTACAATGACGGCCTACGAACAGTGGGGTTAACTGCCTTGTTCAGGGGCAGAAAGGCAGATTTTTACCTTGTCAGCTCGGGGATTCAATCTTTCAACCTTTCGGTTACTAGTCCAACGCTCTAACCACTAGTCAACCCTGCCGCCCCATATAGAAGGAGCTGGAGAAGACTACCCAGAACAGACCGCGATGGAGAGGAGTCGTCACAATGGCCTATACTCGTGAAGAAGTGACGGGCCTAAGTAAGTAAATAAGTACACAATGCAGTTGACGATGAAGATAAATAAATATACTCACCGCTCTACATCATGAAGGATGACCTGTTCATCGTTGCCTTTGAAACGAGAGATAAATCAAACATATGAGGGGGAAAAAAGGGGGGAAAAGGGGGTAGCACGTGTCAACTCAAATCCCGATAGAAACACTCAATTTCAAAAAGGTAGTAGGGTAAAACTAGGTCAGGAAAGACAGCATGACACATTCATAAACCCATAGATGAGACCATTGATAAGCCATGCTTTCCAGTAAGTACACATACCACATACTGACGTCAACAACTGCATGTTATGGTTATCATTGCAGTATGTGATATTATTTGTTATTTGTTATTTTATTTTTATATAGCCCTTCGTACATCAGCTAATATCTCTAAGTGCTGTACAGAAACCCAGCCTAAAACCCCAAACAGCAAGCAATGCAGGTGTAGAAGCATTACTGATAACACAACAAATATATAAACTTTACGGGGGTTAATACAAATTATTATGCACAGCTTTTTTGGAATTGGTTACGTATATGGATATCATAAGGTGAATGCACCAATTTGTAAGTCGCTCTGGATAAGAGCGTCTGCTAAATGACTTAAATGTAAATGTATATGGTGTTAACTGTCAATTCTAAACGGGGGTCTCAGGAACATAACTATTGCTTTAAAACAGCCAAGGTCAGGTAACTCTAGCCCTCTACAGAACAAATGAACCACTAACCCACAATAGCAAGTACTAGTCACCTAATCTAGGCCCAGATCTGTTTGTGCTATCTTGCCAAATCACATGTCATTGTTATGGCAAACAGGTCAATGTGTAGGTCGGTGTTTGACATGACAACGGCTGTGTCCCAATCGATAAGAAATGCTGCCTTTTTTTAGAGGAAGGACGTTAACATTGGCGTGTTCCAATCCCAAGGTACCTTAAAATGCTGCCTTCGCATGTGTGAAAAGAAGTTGACAAGATCAGATTTGGAACTCGGCCAGTAGCCACCACCCACAGATAGTCTCTCAAAACCTTGATCTAATCACTCAAGTCCAGGGTTTTTCCTGCATAGAAAAGTCTTGGGTGGGCGGCCTGTGTGTTTTTCAGGGTGCATATGTTTGTTTGTTTTTTAATTGGGGGGGGGGGGGGGTAAATTGTCGGGATGATTGTGTTATGTTACAGTCACTCAGACAGCATAAGTCATGGGAAAGTGTAACAGAGCAGGAAATGTGCTTTAGAACTAGATATGCTACCTCTGCAGCCAACAGGAGGGCCTCGGACATTTTCGGTCAGCGATGCCCCATTGGCCACGCTCCCACCACCTAAGCCCCATTTAGATCCAGGAAAAACCCTGGTGTCTGAATTCCTACTCTATGCTAACTAATGAAACTGATTGAATGACAGATTAATGGGTGATGGTCTGTTCACTTACCCCCAGAGAACACCCTCTTGTTGGTGCTGTCAAATGCCAGACAGAAGATGTTGGAGAGGTGTTCTCCCTTCAGTTTGAGAGGCTTGGCTGAGCGGGCATGAAGTGCTCTCTCCATGTTCCATAGTAACACCCTGCGATCATCCCCTCCTGTGGCAGGGAAGGAGAGAGATGGGGAGGCAGGGGAGAGAGCAAGAAAGAGAGGGGGAGAGAGATGGGGAGGCAGGGGAGAGAGCAAGAAAGAGAGGGGGAGAGAGATGGGGAGGCAGGGGAGAGAGCAAGAAAGAGAGGGGGAGAGAGAAAGAGCCAGAGAGAGAGAGCGCAAAAAGAGAACAGAGATAGAAAGAGATGGGTGGACAGACAAGACATTGTAAACACAGGCCAAGTTGTTCTGAAGGGCTTACTCAGCTTGCAAGGCCCACCAGCAGTTTAACACACCAGAGTAATTACTCTTCTAAATACAAACTCTACCTATTCTACGCCAAAACTGTAGTGAAAAGACTGACTGAAAAGTTGCATAGTTAGCTAACTGCATAATGTTATTAAAACGATAACTAGTTAGCTACCGGTACCTAATGTCAGCCTATATCAAAGGAAGGTGCAGGAATGCAGAACTGTGTAGCTAGCTAGCTAGTTCTGTCAGCTGGATAGCATGCTAACCTAGACAGGTTTGGTTAGCCAAAATAATTTAACCTATGTAAGCATGACCTGCACATTTCATTATTTTCTTGTTCGTAATTGACAACTTACATTTTGGAAATGGATGACTAGGGAGCCAAATGTGCATATGCTGGCTCGACCAGCCAACTAAGCTTGCAAGCTGACGTGCAAGTTTAGCTAGTTAGCTGTAATTTGTCAACAACACAGTAGCCGCTAGGCTAGCAACTATGCTAACTAGGGATGATCTACAGCTACCAACTTACCGGACACAAGGTACTCCCCTCCATTGTTGGAAAACTCTATGGCGTTTACACACCCGAAATGTCCCAGCATATCTTTCTTGTAAAGGCTTGTGCATCCTGCCAACCTAAGCCTCTGAAATTCTTCCTTCATCAGCGGGTTCCCGAAAAGCCTTCTCTGGGACAGAAAGCCCACGGAAGACCGCATACCGCAACCCTTCACCTCCCTCATTTTTCCTGGAGCAGTTAGCTAGCCTAGCCAGCCAGCTTGCGATTCCTCATCAATTTTATTTTTTTGTTGCACAATGCACAGCCACTATTTTACCAGCTATTATAGAAGTGTATATCTGCAATCGTTCTGTCTGGAAGCTACATGATGGTGAAGAAAGATATTCCCGAGCGCAGTGCTGTTGATGTCGTCGTTGATTGCAGGTCCCCGCTCTGTAGTCGCTTCCTGCTCTGCTGCAAGCTTCTCGATCTGCCTGGCACAAACATCGTCAAACCCCCCAGCTGACACGCAAATCAATCAATTAGCTAGTTATTAACTTAGGCAAAGTTGGCCTCCCCATAATTTGAAGTTGCACCATGCATTAACACAAAATGTGTTATGGTATAACATTTGGCAAAGTTAATACCATAATACATTTAGGCTAGCTGTCACTTGAAATTTGCACCGAAAAAAACACAAATAACAAAAGATTAATATCACATTAAATAAGTCAATCAAAAGCAGACATTTAAGAGTCTAGTTTTATTATCCCCAACATTAGGATTACAGTGGTAGTCTTTTTTTTTTAAACAATAGGCTACATATTTTAATAAGGGAACCCTACATTCATTACAATCCACTTTTCCAAGATAAACAGGATATATTTATAGTACAGAACTTAAAATACTTATATCCTTGTAGAGGAGAAAACTACAAGTTGCCAGTTCAACGTGAAAATCATTCCAGGCTTCACAAAGCAAATTTAATCTATGTTTTTTGGGAAAGGTAGACTTTCTCTGGCAGCCAAAACGGCCAAATAAATACCCCATCTAAACGTGAATCGATTCTCAATTGCGATACGGTTCTAGAAACATAAATCCCTCTACTTACTGTACACTTTTTTTAAAACCGATTTTAACACAGTTGCAGCAACAGTATTTTTCAGTGACAACACATTTCTAGAACACACCTGTTTAAAAAAGTTAGATATGGCCGTGTGGGCACACTAACCCTATAAAGGTGTTTAACAAATTAACCTTTGGTTTTTTGATCATTATTTCTCGCTGATATGAAAGATAAGGCCCTTATACTTCCAAAACCGCACTGCAAGCGATGCCAATTAATGTTCAGACCGAGCGTTGGGGATCTTATCAAATGACCAGAGCCATATATGTGGAGTTGGGACAACTTTTAGAATGTTGAATATTGTTCTAAATCCTAGACATTCAGTGACATATCATTGTTTAAATATTCTCCATGTAATGTTAATGGGGGCAGATGACGCTACAACATTCTATGGCAGCCATGTTATGTAAAATGCAGAAACCTCAATGTCCCATCTCTCTAGATATATGACTCCGATAATGAGTGGGTTGAAGTTTAAATGTATGTCTAGTATTCTGACAGAAGGTGTGTGGAGTGTCGAGAGGAGTGTTGTCGTGGTTGTTGTGAGAAACAGGATAGGGTAGAAGGATGGATGGAATGAGAGCGAAATAGAGAGGGGGAGAGGGAGGGGAAGAGGGAAAGGGAGGGGAAGAGGGAAAGAGAGAGGGAGAGGGAAAGAGAGAGGGAGGGGGAAAGAGAGAGGGAGGGGGAGGGGGAGAGGGAGAGGGAAAGAGAGAGGGAGGGGGAGAGGGAAAGAGAGGGGAAGATGGGAGAGGGAAAGAGAGAGAGAGGGGGAAAGAGGGGAAGATGGAAAGAGGGGAAGTTGGAAAGAGAGGGGAAGATGGAAAGAGAGAGGGAGGGGAAGAGGGAAAGAGAGAGAGAGGGGGAAAGAGGGGAAGATGGAAAGAGAGGGGAAGTTGGAAAGAGAGGGGAAGATGGAAAGAGAGAGGGAGGGGAAGAGGGAAAGAGAGAGGGAGGGGAAGAGGGAAAGAGAGAGGGAGGGGAAGCGGGAAAGAGAGGGGAAGATGGAAAGAGAGAAGGAGGGGAAGAGGGAAAGAGAGGGGAAGATGGAAAGAGAGGGGAAGATGGAAAGAGAGGGGAAGATGGAAAGAGAGGGGAAGATGGAAAGAGAGGGGGAGGAGAAGAGGGAAAGAGAGAGGGAGGGGAAGATGGAAATAGAGGGGAAGATGGAAAGAGAGAGGGATGGGAAGAGGGAGAGAGGACAGGATAGAGTGCTAGATATGCATCAACCATTTGTCATTGCAAGGTCAGTGCCATCTCAATGAGTTGCATTTACATTTAATTGATTGGATGTACAGGACGTATATAGTATATTGTAGCCTGGTACCTCTCTGTTTGTGCTATCATTCCACTCCTTGCCACTCCTTGTGATTGCCAAACATATGACATGGAGTACAAGGTGTGGAATGTTAGCACAAAACAGGTCTGGATTTCAGGCTAATTCTATTGCACATTTCAGTCTTCATCCGATGAGTGCAGAGGGTCTCAGTGGCCGGCTACATCCGATGAGTGCAGAGGGTCTCAGTGGCCGGCTACATTCGATGAGTGCAGAGGGTCTCAGTGGCCGGCTACATCCGATGAGTGCAGAGGGTCTCAGTGGCCGGCTACATCCGATGAGTGCAGAGGGTCTCAGTGGCCGGCTACATCCGATGAGTGCAGAGGGTCTCAGTGGCCGGCTACATCCGATGAGTGCAGAGGGTCTCAGTGGCCGGCTACATCCGATGAGTGCAGAGGGTCTCAGTGGCCGGCTATAACAGGAGCCACTGTCATTAGGGGAGTATTCATAAGTGCACACTGTAGCAAAAACGTTTCACAATGGAAAATGTTTTGTAACGAAAACAAGAGTTCCTATTGGACAAATTCAGGTAGGTCCCTCTCCGTTCCGTTTGCTTCTATTTAGTTCCTAGTGAATACACCCCAGGACTAGGGCTGTCTAGGCTTAAAGTCATTTAATTTGAGGATCCAGACCACTCCTTCTTCCAGCCTTACAAGATAAGTAATCTCTTCTGTGTTGTCATCCTCTACCACCCTCCATCCTCCCTTCTCCACCAGCCATCGTTTCAGGGCCTTTGGTTACGAAGTGATCTTGACAAAGAGTTATCTAGCTAATTTGTGCCTGGCAAAGTGTTTGAAACGATCCATCTTCGCCACATAAAAAAAAAGAGAGGGAGGGAGGGGGCTGAAAAGTTGAGCACTCGCTTTTTAGGAGTTAATTAGTTAATTTATCAAATGATTATTTCATTAGGTTTCTGCTATTTGTTTTTCAAAATATCAGCAGGATTTTTTTTTTTTTTTTTTTAAAGCTTGGTGAGAAAACAAAATGTCCCCTTGACAAGCCTTGCCTCGGGAAGGTTTATAATATACATATAGAAGAAGAAAAAAAACACAAAAACGTATTAACATAAAACACAAGGGAAAGCTGGAGCTTAAATTAAGACATTGGGTCCCAGGTCTGTTTGTGCTGTCTTGCCAACTCCTATGGTCATTGTCAAGCAAATCGTTGACAAGACAACACAAACAGACCTGGGACCAGGCTATGATGTGCGGGTGGGGCAGAGCAGACTGGGGGGGGGGGGGGGGGGGGGGCGGGGCAGTGCAGACTGGGGGGGCGGGGCAGTGCAAAGAGCGGAGCTGGGAGGTTAAAGGCTATTGGCACATGAGAGCGGGGGCGTCGTCCTCAGTTCCAGATGAGTGTCTATGGTAAAAGTCGCTACTATAGTAACGGTCGCTACTATGGTAACGGTCGCTACTATGGTAATGGTCGCTACTATGGTAACGGTCTCTATGGATACTAGCTCTAGTCGCTGCCTGCGGGGCCTGCTAGTAAGGCCCTTTAGTGTGTCCAAAGATCCCGATGGGGAAATGTTTGACGTGTGACGACCACTGTGCCGCCAACTGGAAAAACTTGACATCATTCCACTCCACGCCGTCAATCAGCACTGGAAGAAAAGAGAGAATTAAAAAAATAAAAAATAAACTTTACCTGTTGAATTACTAGTTCTTCATAATTCATGTAATACCAGGCTCACTAATACTAGGGGCCAGATTTGGCCCGTGGGCCGCCAGTTGCAGACCCCTACTCTATGGAGGGTGAAATGAGGACACAACATGGAGGTTGGAGGGCAGCAAAATTCCAGTAACTTTCCCCAAATTCCCAGAAATCTTGGATATGAGGATTCCGGGATTTCCTGCTTATTCCCTCCTGACATTAGGAATCTTCCAACCAGGATTTCTGGAAAATCTGGGAAAGTGACCAGAGTTTTGTAACCTTAGGAGGTAGGAAGGAGTCTTATGAAGGAGTCTTACCCCTCAGCATAGTCTGCTGGTGCTTGGCAGTGCAGATCAGTCGACTGATGCCATCGATCACCTGGCTCTTAGACTCCACATCCTTGTCTTTAGTCTTCTTTGGCAGGAACATGACTGGTAAGAGGGAACAGAAATAATCAGAATTCCTAACTTCAAATGCGAGTGCTAATCATGACGATCAACTATCGTCTTTTTTTGTTGTTGTGAAAACTCAAGTTGTAGTTGCAGTGTTTTTTGTTGTTGTTGCAGTGGTTTGTTTGACAAAACCAAAGAATTCCTATGGAAGTCGTTCCTTGTCCACATACTGCTTTAAAAGTAATAAATATATTGAAAGGAAACAAAATGTAGACATTTTAACTAACTCTTTAAAAAGGTAGTGTTACCTACAATACGGTCCAGTGGCGGTTGGTGACGTTTAAGATGAGGGAGGCCAATTAGTTTTTTTATTTTTATAAACATGGCCTTCTATTACAGTGTATTGGATGACTGTCATTCATATTCCATTCACTCAGTTCAATGTAACATCCATAGGTTTAGACTACTACATGATACTGTAATTTCCCCTATACCATCATGAGGGTTGATACAACCTAGCCTATGAATGAAAGTTTACAACTTAGGTGCACATGACGAGAATCTTGCCTGCATCTAGCTGATATAGGATGTAATCAGTTGCAAACAAGAGTTTCTATTGGACACATTCAGGTATGTTTATCCCCGTTTTGCTTTTAAACAGAATCGGTGCGATGAATACACACCTGATCAAGGCAATCCCACAGTTCACTTTAATAGCATACAAACAGCATGAACATTTTGCTCGTTGTATAATTCCTTCTCGTACTATACGCCCTCTCCTCTCACCTTTTCCCTTGGCTTGTGGACTTCAGTGCCCAACACAACAGCTTTCTGTGACCAGGCCGCAAAAAAAACAATTTCCACGCCAAACCTTCATACCATAACCGCTAACCGCTACACACAGCCTACATCGTTGTCACCCTATTAGCTAGCGCGTCATAGTCAACATAGATAGCTACAATAACTAACCAGTTAATAAACCCACAACAATCGTGCAGTACAGTGTACAGCAAGCAGTTTAGCAGGCCCGGTGTACAGCAAGCAGTTTAGCAGGCCCGGTGTACAACAAGCAGTTTAGCAGGCCCGGTGTACAGCAAGCAGTTTAGCAGGCCCGGTGTACAGCAAGCACCGGCAGGCCTAATGGCAATAAATGAATAAAACCAAAAGCTTACCTTGACTTGGAGGAGTTACAGTGTTGGATAGCCATAGCCAGCTAGCTAACATAGCGTCTCTGTCTGGTTGAAACGGGTGTTTGAGTAGGTAAATGGAAAAAATCTACCTTTAAAAAAAAAAAATGTGCAACTCTTGTCTTTCTCTTTTTGAGTCAACTACTCACCAGACTATTGAGGCTACTGTAGACCTTCATAGCAAAACAATGTGTTTTAATCAATTATTTGGTGACGTGAATATATTTAGTATGGTTTTATCTAAAAAGGATAACTTTTTTTAGTGTTTCACTATTTTTATGAAATTCACTGAGGAGGACGGTCCTCCCCTTCCTCCTCCGAGGAGCCTCCACTGGTACGATCAGTACAAGCCCTTACCTTTCTTGTTCTTCTCCTTCATGACGACGGTCATGGACATGGCGGGCTGTGGCTGGGCCCCGGGCTGGGGGAGCCTGCTGACCTGCAGCGAGCGGAACGTACACTTCAGAGTGTTCTTAGAGGAGGACGAGTCCCTTTTCTCCACGTCTCTCTTCCTGTCAGCCGGGGAGGGAGCCACCCAGTAGTCCACCTGTAGTCCCATCAGCTCCCCCTGGGGAGAACTACAACACCCAGCAGACATCACACCACAGAGGGAGGAAGAGAATAAGGAACAAATTGATCGGTAGAAACAAGACGATAAGATCAGTTAAAATGTACAATATATGAAACCATCATTTGCCAATTTAGTAATTTTCCACAGTCTATTTTATTGTTTTATTACATTCATCTATATTTTTATTTCTATTTTCAAATGTAATTCTCTGGATGAACACGTACCTGTATGAACTGAAGCTTGTGTTGACGGAGGGGGAAGAGGGAGGGGTGGGTGAGGCTTCCTTCAGGGCGGGGGACACCTGAGGGGTGGAGGAGTGGAAAACCATCCCCATGGGGGACGCATCGTCAGAGTCACCTGATAATATAGAGTGGGATAATATTACAACAAGCTGTATATATATATCATAGAATACTACAGAATGACATAGAAACTAATTCTCACTGATGACATGGAAGTACATGCAATAACGGTGGTACATTGTCCACAACTAATGTCTCACCTGATGTTGCAGATGACTGGTCCACGATGCCAACTTTCACCATCTGGGGTTAAGAAGGTTCAAGTTATTTTAGGTCAAATTCCAGGATAAAGAAAATGGATCTGTCTACATTAAGAGAAAGATACCTACTCTGATAAATGGATCTGTCTACATTAAGAGAAAGATACCTACTCTGATAAATGGATCTGTCTACATTAAGAGGAAGATACCTACTCTGATAAATGGACCTGTCTACATTAAGAGAAAGATACCTACTCTGATAAATGGATCTGTCTACATTAAGAGAAAGACACCTACTCCGATAAATGGATCTGTCTACATTAAGAGAAAGATACCTACTCCGATAAATAGATCTGTCTACATTAAGAGAAAGATACCTACTCCGATAAATGGATCTGTCTACATTAAGAGAAAGATACCTACTCTGATAAATGGACCTGTCTACATTAAGAGAATGATACCTACTCTGATAAATGGACCTGTCTACATTAAGAGAAAGATACCTACTCCGATAAATGGATCTGTCTACATTAACAGAAAGATACCTACTCTGATAAATGGATCTGTCTACATTAAGAGAAAGATACCTACTCTGATACACGGATCTGTCTACATTAACAGAAAGATACCTACTCCGATAAACAGATCTGTCTACATTAAGAGAAAGATACCTACTCCGATAAAGGGAATGAACTTCTGACACGAGTCCTCATCAGGGCTGTAGAGAGACCAGGGCAGAAGCCAAACATAGGGAAACAGGAAATAGAGTGAGCATGTGCAGAATAGAATAGATTCAGGATGGAGGGTGGGTCTAGTATTGAGACTAGAGGCTTCAAGAACTCTATGATGGTTAGAGCTGTCATGTGCTTCACTCGAATAGAATGGTTGGTTTCTAACCAGGCAGTCAGTTGCCCCCAGGGTTGGGTAAAGCCTTCATCTTATTTGTTAATGTTGCTTGTTTCTACAGATCCCAGGAGACAGATAGATCAGCTTGAACACAAGACAGCCAGAGTGTTTCTGAACCATGAAAATCTTTGTGCGGTTTGAAGGAAATATCGTTTTGAGACCAGGGTTGGGGTCAATTTGCATTTCAATCCAGTCAAGTCAGGAAGTTAACAGAGATTTCAAATTCCAATTTTACTCATGGCTTGACTGAATTTAAATGGAATTGACTCCGACCTTGTTTGAGAGTCTGGGGGTCATCAAGAAGAGGGAGGACAAAGTGTGTAAAGAAATGAAGGGTGGGTGAGTAAACGACCTAAAAACAACCCAGATTTAACCACGTGATTCTCTTAGTTCATTGAGAAATATATTAAATACACAGTATCGAGGGTCAACTTGCTACAGTCATATCAGAATATATAAAAATGAAAAAGCTTGGTGGTTAATAGCAACAAAATATAACTTTTATCATATTTTCATGGTCCTTTGAGACAGATTTAAGAAATTATATTTTTCACTTTTCTATTTAACCTATAGTATGGGTCTATATTGATACAATGGAACTGTAGAGGCTCCTTGGGAACCGAGGGAGGAGAGATTCTATTGGTTAATACCACTCTGACCAACTTTACTACAATAATGCCATGCTATTGGACAGAGAAAGTCACATGATAATTAGTAACTACTAACTAGTGCTACAGCTATAGATCAACAGTCTCCTGAAGCAGGAACCATTTTTAAACGACGAGCCGTTCAAAAATTAAAAATAAATTTAAAAAAGACCAATCTTTTTTTTTTTAAATTATACTTTATACACAAACACGTTTTGGTTTTGTAGTCTTTGAATGGCATGGCTTTAATTTGATTAAATCATTATCATTGTTGGGTGTGTAACTGATGTACATGTGTAGACGGTCGTTGTTTCAATGGTCTCCAAGTTTACTCAAATCCTTTTTAAAGGTCCAAAACAAATCCTGGAGAAACAAACAGTCTGACCCGTTACATTGATGATCATATTGTCTTTGTAATAGAACAAGTATAAACTCACTACATACCAGTTTGTCAGGTTCTGCTTTGGAACCCACTACTAAAAAATCTGAACCAATCATATGCCCCCGGGTTGCCCTCTAGTACCCAACAACCCAACACCTGATTGGTGGCGGAGAAGCAGGGAGCAAGACATGCATGCTGCATAGCCAATCACTGGCCTGCACCAAGCCATCCCATCATTCCTGCTGCAGCCAACACCACACCAACAGGACACAGGAAGGTTTTAGGAAAAGGTATGTCACAGCACCAGCTAGTAGGGTCGGGGTCAATTCCCATTCAATTCCCATTCAACTCCCATTCAACTCCCATTCAACTCCCATTCAACTCCCATTCAACTCCCATTCAACTCCCATTCAACTCCCATTCAATTCATGAAGTACACTAAAATGACAATTCCTTCAATGCTTTTCAATGAGTAAAGTTTTGAATTGGAATCGTGTTAACTTTCTGAATTGACTGGAATCAGAATGGAATTGACCCCAACCCTACCAGCTAGGCTAGGGAACTGCTATCCACTACCCACTCCTTCCCACCCCCTCATAGGGCTCTGGTCAAATGTAGCACACTATATAGGGAATAGGGTGCCATTTGGGACGCAACCCAGATGTATGGCCAATGTACATGCATTAATGTTCCATTAGACCATGTTAGAACAAAAGGGCAATCAATCTAGCAGGAAGCTTGATTACATCACACACAGGGAGAGATAATGGAATGGTATGAAACAGAAAGAAGGGAGGAAGAGGAGGGAGTAGAGGAGGAAGAAAAGGAAGAGGAGGGGAGGAAGAAGAGAGGGAGTAGAGGAGAAAGAAAAGGAAGGGAGGAAGAGGAGGGGAGGAGGAAGAGGAGAAAGAAAAGGAAGAGGAGGGGAGGAAGAAGGGAGGAAGAGGATGGGAGGAGGAAGAGAAGGAAGAGGAGAAAGAAAAGGAAGAGGGGAGGAAGAGGAGAAAGAAAAAGAAAAGGGGAGGAAGAGGAGGGGAGGAAGCGGGAAAGAAGAGGAGGGGAGGAGGAAGAGGAGAAAGTAAAGGAGGGGAGGAAGAGGATCCAGAGAACAGCAGCTGTAACTGACAACCTGCCACTTTATACACTTCCCATAGATTCACTTTTTTCTTGTTTTAGTTTATTTGTCAGGGACCGGGCATGACAAATATTGTACCATATTTAGCTACATAGCTTGTTAGTCATGTGTGACTTAACTTGATAGACAATGAAGCATGCCATGTCAGGATCGTTGTCGGTTCGAATCCCGCTGGAGCCACCCAGATGAAAATGCACACAATACTGTATGTCGCTTTGTATAAAAGCGTTGGCTAAATGTCATATGATCATTTCTAGAGTAATGCTAACCGGGTAAGGATTGTGTGTTTGTTAGCAGCTGGCTGTTAAAGGGTCAGGTTACAGATAGATACAGACTGCTGAGGAGAGGAGGGGAGAGGAGAGTGGATAGATCTGGTCTAAAACACAGAGAGAGAGACACAGAGAGAGAGAGAGACAGAGAGAGACAGAGAGAGAGAACGAGAGAGAAACAGAGAGAGAGAGAGAGAGAGAGAAAGAGACAGAGGGACAGAGACAGATAGAAAGAGAGAGAGAGAGAGAGAGAGAGAGAGAGAGACAGAGGGACAGAGACAGAGGGACAGACAGAGAGACAGAGAGGGAGACAGAGACAGACAGAGAGACAGAGAGACAGAGAGGGACAGAGGGGGAGACAGAGAGGGAGGGCAGGTGGATGAATCACCAGGAGAAACAGACTGAAGCAGACCACAATACCTTACTGCAAAATCAAAATGAAAGCTCTTTTTCCTTCAAAGATAGAAAAAGAACAAAGAAAACATAAAAAAAAGAACATGTTATTGACAAACACACAGTGATGGACAGAGACAATGGCATTGGTTAACAGGGTTCTGCTCTCAACAGACCAACGTCTCTCTCTCTGAAATGAACAGGCTCCCAGGTAGAGCTGCATTCGAGTAACTTTCCAAAATTACCAAGTTCTTGAGAAATCCTGGTTGGAATCAGAGAAGGGAATAAGCAGGAAATCCGGAATCCTCTAACCAGGATTTCTGGGGAACTTGGGAATTTTGGTACTGACCTGTGTCCACAGTACAACCCTATTCCAATGTGACCTGTCAGTACCATAACCACAGTACAACCCTACTCCAACGTGACCTGTCAGTACCATAACCACAGTACAACCCTACTCCAACGTGACCTGTCAGTACCATAACCACAGTACAACTCTACTCCAACGTGACCTATGTCAGTACCATAACCACAGTACAACCCTACTCCAACGTGACCTATGTCAGTACCATAACCACAGTACAACCCTACTCCAACGTGACCTATGTCAGTACCATAACCACAGTACAACCCTACTCCAACGTGACCTATGTCAGTACCATAACCACAGTACAACTCTACTCCAACGTGACCTATGTCAGTACCATAACCACAGTACAACCCTACTCCAACGTGACCTATGTCAGTACCATAACCACAGTACAACCCTACTCCAACGTGACCTGTCAGTACCATAACCACAGTACAACTCTACTCCAACGTGACCTATGTCAGTACCATAACCACAGTACAACCCTACTCCAACGTGACCTATGTCAGTACCATAACCACAGTACAACCCTACTCCAACGTGACCTATGTCAGTACCATAACCACAGTACAACTCTACTCCAACGTGACCTATGTCAGTACCATAACCACAGTACAACCCTACTCCAACGTGACCTATGTCAGTACCATAACCACAGTACAACCCTACTCCAACGTGACCTATGTCAGTACCATAACCACAGTACAACTCTACTTCAACGTGACCTATGTCAGTACCATAACCACAGTACAACCCTACTCCAACGTGACCTATGTCAGTACCATAACCACAGTACAACTCTACTCCAACGTGACCTATGTCAGTACCATAACCACAGTACAACCCTACTCCAACGTGACCTATGTCAGTACCATAACCACAGTACAACCCTACTCCAACGTGACCTGTCAGTACCATAACCACAGTACAACCCTACTCCAACGTGACCTATGTCAGTACCATAACCACAGTACAACTCTACTCCAACGTGACCTATGTCAGTACCCTAACCACAGTACAACCCTACTCCAACGTGACCTGTCAGTACCATAACCACAGTACAACCCTACTCCAACGTGACCTGTCAGTACCATAACCACAGTACAACCCTACTCCAACGTGACCTGTGACACTATAATAAACGAGCTAAAAAAGGTATATCTCCAAGTGAAAGAGAAACTGATGCATAATAATCACAGCACGTCCCCAGGAATGCTATTAGCTGTTCATTAAAGCAGCTGTTAATAGACGCACATAAAAGGACTATACGTTCCTCGTGCTAAATAATTACCGTCCATCTCATTATAATCTGGCAGCGATGATTTAATTTGACACTTGTATTCAACAATGTGCATTTATAAAGGAGGTGAATATTTAACTCGAGTTTAGTAATTATTACATAAATACAGTGGCGTGAAAAAAGTATATATTTTTTAAAATTCTTCCGGGTTAAGCGAGCGTTGTGTCAAGAAGCAGTGCGGCTTGAAAGGGTCGTATTTCGGAGGACGCGTGGCTCTCGACCTTCGCCTCTCCCGAGTCCGTACGGGAGTTGCAGTAACGGGACAAGACTGTATCTACCAATTTGGATATCATGAAATTGGGTAGAAAAAGTGGTAAACATGTCAAATAAAAGATTTGACAACATTCAGTGTCAAAAACATGCAAAAATAGAGAGCATCAGAAAGGGGGCAAATACTTTTTCACGGCACTGCGTATAGTCGCCTCTTAATAAATCCACATTGATAAAGAAAAGTTTCAAATTGAATCACGCTGCCAGATTACGAGATGTGGTAACTTTTGCACTTAACAGCACATTACATGTGCAATAAGAAAATTCCGCCCATAAAGATGTGAGATAACTAAATGTGTGTGTGTGTACATATATGTTGCCCTTACCTCTTCTGCTTGTATGTGAGCATGGCCTCGGCGATGGGTAGTTGGTGAGCTCCATTGGCCCCGACCATATACTGGGTTACCCTGGAAACCACGTCTGGACTCTCCTGCACTGTACACCACATGACAGGATTTGGTTGATTGATTGATTGATGGCATTTATTGTCGGTCAAGAGGAAATTCTTTCTACAGTTTACAGGATACATAAACACAAGGACTCTGGTACTCCGCTGTTTTCGCTATAGCTATGCCTGGTCTCAGATCTGTTGGTGTCAACTCATTTCTTCTGGTCTCAGATCTGTTGGTGTCAACTCATTTCTTCTGGTCTCAGATCTGTTGGTGTCAACTCATTTCTTCTGGTCCCAGATCTGTTGGTGTCAACTCATTTCTTCTGGTCCCAGATCTGTTGGTGCCATCATATCAACTCATTTCTTCTGGTCCCAGATCTGTTGCTGCCATCATATCAACTCATTGTTCTGGTCCCAGATCTGTTGCTGCCATCATATCAACTCATTTCTTCTGGTCCCAGATCTGTTGCTGCCATCATATCAACTCATTGTTCTGGTCCCAGATCTGTTGGTGTCAACTCATTTCTTCTGGTCCCAGATCTGTTGGTGCCATCATATCAACTCATTTCTTCTGGTCCCAGATCTGTTGCTGCCATCATATCAACTCATTTCTTCTGGTCCCAGATCTGTTGCTGCCATCATATCAACTCATTGTTCTGGTCCCAGATCTGTTGCTGCCATCATATCAACTCATTGTTCTGGTCCCAGATCTGTTGCTGCCATCATATCAACTCATTGTTCTGGTCCCAGATCTGTTGGTGTCAACTCATTTCTTCTGGTCCCAGATCTGTTGCTGCCATCATATCAACTCATTGTTCTGGTCCCAGATCTGTTCTCATGATAGCACCAACAGATCTGGTACCAGGCTAGCTATATACAGCGGCCCTCGATACATCTGGTAGTACTGTAGCTGTGTTAAGTGTGTGTGAAGTCTGTCGTACCCATGACTGGTGCTTCTGGCTTGTGAAACAGGTCCGTCCACGCTGTATCCTGGAATAAACTGTTGTATTGATAGTCGATGGTACCCAGGTACTTGGAAACTGGATGAGATCCTGAATAGAATCAAAGAGTAGACAACACATTATACACAATAAGAACCTTTAGAAAAGCATGTATATATAGAGAAATGTGTAACTTAAAACAATATACATTTATACAGTAACTTCCAAACGGTAATGTCTGAATGAATTAAAACACGAATGAAGTAGAGTACATTCGGAAAGTATTCAGACCCCGTCCCCTTTTTCCACATCAGTCTTATTCTAAAATGAATTATATAATTGTTGTCCTTCATCAATCTACACACACTACCCCATAATGACAAAGTGAAAACAGGCTTTTAGAAATGTTTATTAAAATTTAAAAAAAAAACAGAAATACCTTATTTACATAAGTATTCAGACCCAATTTAATCAATTTTAGAATAAGGCTGTAACGTAACATTAATGTGGAAAAAGTCCAGGGGTCTGAATACTTTCCGAAGGCATTGTATGTCAGTAGTTTAGTGCCAAAAACTCACCTAGTGGTATGATGAGAAACCTCATGTAGCCCAGCCAATCAGGGGTCTTGTAAGAGAGGTGGTCTACAAACAGCCTGAGGACTGCTCCGAGGTAGTGTTGGGCCCCAGCCACAGCTATCTTTATGGGGATGGGTGTCTGGCTGTTACAGTTACAGCTACGAGACACAACAGAAACATATAAGAGGGTAATGGCATAAGACTCATGTCCTGTTATTGTAATATTGTTATTGTATAGCCCAAGCTGACTCCCATATGTACTTTTTAATTAACCGATTCCTGCATTCGATGTACACAGCTGCATCTCTAACTGGTTAATCAATTTAGTTACAGTAAAGCTTTTCAGAAATCTGAATCTAGTGTACTACAATGACTGAAGAGAAAAAGAGAGGGATGGGTGAGAGGCTTACAATCTCTGAATGCGTGAGACGATGGTGTTGAAGGCGGCCTGGATGTCTGCTGTAGTACAGGTACACACCACCGGGAGGTGGTGGCTCTGGAGAACACCTGACAGATACTGAAAAAAAACAGATGGGGGAATGATTTTATTATTTTGTTTTATTAGGATCCCCGTTAGTCGACGCCAATGGTGACAGCTAGTCTTACTGGGGTCAGACACATAACGAAAAAGACATGACAGACAAAAGACTTTACAATTTACACACGTTTAAAAACATTGACATGTAGTGTGTGTGTGTGTGCATCTACCAGTTACACATACATGTCAGCACATACACACAACATGTAGATCACATAGAGGAGAGGTGTTGTGCCGTGAGGTGTTGCCTTGAATTTGTTTTGTTTGGACCTGGGGACCCGGGGAGGCAGCGTAGCCTAGTGGTTAGAACATTGGACTAGTAACCGAAAGGTTGCAAGATCGAATCCCCGAGTTGACAAGGTAAAAATCTGTCGTTCTGCCCCTGAACAAGGCAGTTAACCCACTGTTCCCAGGCCGTTATTGAAAATAAGAATTTGTTCTTTAACTGACTTGCCTAGTTAAATAAAGATTAAAATAAATAAAGACGTCTGGTGGAGTAAGTATGTGTGTGTGTCGGTGTTATGTGTAAATTGACGATGCAAACAATTTGGAATTTTCAACACATTGTTTCTAAAAATAAAAAAAAGAGAAGTGATGCAGTCAGTCTTTCCTCAACTCTTAGCCAAGAGAGACTGACATGTATAATATTAATATATGGTTGAATCATCAGCATACATGGACACACATGCTTTGTTTAATGCCAGTTTGTAGGTCATTGGCAAAAATAGAAAAGAGTAGAGGGCCTAGAGAGCTGCCCTGCGGTACACCTCACTTTACATGTTTGACACATACGTTTTCTCAACAACAGTTTTTTCTCAATAATATCTTTGGTCAATAATATCAAAGGCTGCACTGAAATCTAAAAGTACAGCTCACACAATCTTCTTGTTACCAATTTCTTTCAACCAATCAGCAGTCATTTGTGTCAGTGCAGTACATGTTGAGTGCCCTTCTCTATAAGCATGCTGTTGTTAATTTGGTTACAGAGAAATAGCATTGTATTTGGTCAAACACCATTATTTCCAACAGTTTGCTAAGAGCTGGCAGCAAGCTGATAGGTCTGCTGTTAGAACCAGTAAAGGCCGCTTTACCACTCTTGGGTAGAGGAATTACTTTGGCTTCCCTCCAGGCCTGAAGACAAATACTTTCCTCTAGGTTCAGATTAAAGATATGGCCGATAGGAGTGGCTATAGAGTCAGCTACCATCCTCAGTAGCTTTCCATCTAAGTTGTCAATGCCAGGAGGTTTGCCATTATTGATCGATAACAATCATTTTCCCACCTCTCCCACACAAACTTCACAAAATTCTAACTTTCATTATAGTTTTTTTATGCATGAGTACGATGGCTCACTGTTAATGGTTGGCATTTTCTGCCTAAATTTGCCCACTTTGCCAACAAAGTAATCATTAAAATAATTGGCAACATCAAATGGTTTTGTGATGAATAAGCCATCTGATTCAATGAAAGACGTGCAGCCAGACTTATTAGCCACTCCTTTTGCCCCATCTTTTTCAACCATACAGTTTTTCAATTCCTCATCAATCCATGGAGCCTTAACAGTTCTAACAGTCAGTTTCTTAATTAACAGGCGCATGTATCAATAATTGTAAGGAGCAATTTCATAAATTCATCAAGTGCAGATTCTAGATGCTCCTTATTAAATCACATCAGACCAACAAATGTTTTTAACATCATCCACAGAAGAGCCACAGCAAAAATCTTTTGTATGATCTCTTAAAACACTATTTTAGGTCCAGCTGTTGGAACTTTGTCTTTCCTGGATATCGCCACTATATTGTGATCACTGCATCCAATGGGCGATGTCCCCGACTAAAAAACATCTTCGTTGACCAATAGTAATCTGTCCTTTCGACCAATTATTTGGTCGAAATGTTAAAACGTGTATTTTTTCCATATATTGACACATCGTATGTGTTTTAAATCAAATCAACTATATTCACTGAGCTTGTCTGATGCTTTAAGCACACTGTTTGATTAAATCTTAATGTTTTGATTAAATATATTAACCAAAAAAGTGTTAAAGAAATCTAAATATATTTTAGATTTTAGATTCTTCAAAGCAGCCACCCTTTGCCTTTTTTTATTTTTTTTAAATGTAAATTAATTGAACATTTATTTAACTAGGCAAGTCAGTTAAGAACATATTCTTATTTACAATGACGGCCTACCACGGCCAAACCCGGACGACGCTGGGCCAATTGTGCACCGCCCTATGGGACTCCCAATCACGGTCCGGTTGTAATACAGCCTGGAATCGAACCAGGGTCTGTAGTGACGCCTCTAGGACTGAGATGCAGTGCCTTAGACCGCAGCGCCACTCGGAAGCCCCAAAGCCTTGATGAAAGCTTTGCACACTCTGGGCATTTGAAGGGTTAAACCAAGGCTTCATACCTTTTAAAGGGTTAAAAAATGGTGTTATGATAAACTGTAAGGTCTCCTCTTCTAGGAAACCTCTGTGTGTGTATTAACACCTGTTTTGAGTGTTGTGCCCTTCAGACACTATCAGAAGGTAGAAACCAGCCTACGCTCATACTCCTCCTGTCTGGACCCCACCGTGGCTATCTGAGGTTCTGAGAATACGACTGGTTGTCTAAGAACACAAGGCTGCCACAGGCCTGATGAAACCAGACACCTGTCAGAAGATGCTTGGACTCGTTCACCTTGTTATGACCCGATACTTGTGATGAAAGGTCAAGTTTTGGTCAAATCCACTTCTGAGCTTTTAATTGCTGACAAGACGGTTGCTGCTGTCAGGGGGAGGTTAGATTTATTAAAATGTTGTTGCCAGGGAAACACACGCAAGGAGTGTGTTTAGACTGGGAGATACTATATGAGTTACAGGATGTCTTTACAGGAGAGCTATCATATACTGTTATACTGTACTCTGTATCAACTTCTGCCTACAATTGTATTACTAAAAGGAGTATTTTAATACTGTAATGGAAAGGAATTATTAAAATTAATTTTAATCATATTTTAATAATTCATTTCCATTACTAATGTATGTTTGATAATTATGTAGACCTGATCATCTGTTGAAGAAATTCACCACATTCCCTTAACCAGCTTCACCTGGAATGCTTTTCCAACAGTCTTGAAGGAATTCCCACATATGCTGAGCACTTGTTGGCTGCTTTTCCTTCACTCTGCGGTCCAACTCATCCCAAACCATCTCAACTGGGTTGAGGTCGGGTGATTGTGGAGGCCAGGTCATCTGATGCAGCACTCATCACTCTCCTTGGTAAAATAGCTCTTACACAGCCTGGAGGTGTGTTGGGTCATTGTCCTGTTGAAAAACAAATTATAGTCCCACTAAGCGCAATCCAGATGGGATGGAGTATCGCTGCAGAATGCTGTGGTAGCCATGTTGGTTAAATGTGCTTTGAATAAAAAAGAAAATCACTGACAGTGTCACCAGCAAAGCACCCCAACACCACCTCCTCCATGCTTCACGGTGGGAACTACACATGCAGAGATCATCCGTTCACCTACTCTGCGTCTCACAAAGAACCAAAAATCAAACATTTGGACTCATCAGACCAAAGGACAGATTTCCACCGGTCTAATGTCCATTGCTCGTGTTTCTTGGCCCAAGCAAGTCTCTTCTTATTATTGGTGTCCTTTAGTAGTGGTTTCTTTGCAGCAATTCAACCATGAAGGCCTGTTTCACACAGTCTCCTCTGAACAGTTGATGTTGAGATGTGTCTGTTACTTGAATTCTGTGAGGCATTTATTTAGGCTGCAATTACTGAAGCTGGTAACTCTAATGAACTTATCCTCTGCAGCAGAGGTAACTCAGGGTCTTCCTTTCCTGTGTTGGTCCTCATGAGAGCCAGTTTCATCATAGTGCTTGATGGTTTTTGCAACTGCACTTTATGTAACTTTAAAAGTTCTTGAAATTTCCCAAATTGACTGACCTTCATGTCTTAAAGCAATGATGTACTGTTGTTTCTCTTTGCTTATTTGAGCTGTTCTTGCCATAATATGGACTTGGTCTTTTACCAAATAGGGCTATCTTCTGTATACCACCCCTAACTTGTCACAACAAAACTGATTGTCTCAAACGCATTAAGGCGTCAAGAAATTCCACAAATTAACTTTTAACAAGGCACACCTGTTAATTGAAATGCATTCCAGGTGACTACCTCATGAAGCTGGTTGAGAGAATGCCAAGAGTGTGCAAAGCTCTCATCAAGGCAAAGGGGGGGCTACTTTGAAGAATCTCAAATATATGTTGATTTGTTAAACACTTTTTTGGTTGCTACATGATTCCATATGTGTTATATCATAGTTTTGATGACTTCACTATTATTTTACAATGTAGAAAATAGTAAAAATAAAGAAAAACCCTTGAATGAGTAGGTGTGTCCAAACTTTGGACCGGTAGGGTATATTAATATGGGCTATTTTCAGCTCTTTCCTGGGTAGCTTATCAGAGATAGACATAATATGGAACAGAGCAGACAAAGCAAGAGAAAAATATATACATTCAGCAGTCCATTAATGAATTGGTGTATGTGTGTGCTTTGAAGCTACGAACCCACAGGCTTGGCTCTCTCATCCCTTCCAGGCTTCTGGGAGGGAGGGTGGACAATGAGCCTGTCATAGCGGATGTAAGCAATGTCCCCACGCGCTCCGGCAGCTTTCGTGGCTGGGAAAAGTTATTTTCTCTTCTGGCACACAGCTTCAGGATAGTCCTCATTGAGGAAGATATACGTCCCTCTCAAGGTCTTGGCTCTTTCCAGAACAGCTACATTGTCCTTGAACCTCAGGAACTTGACCACTCTCGGCCTGGGCCTGCCACCTGGGCCCGTGGTGGGTTTTCTAGTCCTGTGGGCGCACTCCACCTCAATCTTCCTGTGATCCATCTTCAGTTTCTCCAAGATCATTTCCCTCACTTTGTCCTCAGACTCCGCCCAGGTCTCATGTGGAGATTCTGCAATTCCGTATACAACCATGTTGTTCCGCCTTGATTGTCCCTCGAGATGATCTGATTTATCTGTCATTGTTATCATGGATTCACACACAGAACTGACATCCTCTCTCAATGACTTACAGATTGCTGTCATCTTGCCATTCTCCTGTTTCAACTCATTGAGATGACCCTGGGAGAACTGCAAACTGTTCTTCAGGTCCTGGACCTCTCTGTTCTCCTGTTTAAACTCATTGAGCTGAGCCTGGGAGAACTGCAAACTGTTCTTCAGGTCCTGGACCGCTCTGGTCAGGTCGTCCATTATTTTATTAGTTGAATCCACCAGTATTTTGAACAAAACACTCAAAGCTATTTTCCTGTAGTTGTAACAACTACTTGTAGAACTATTTTCATTTAAAAAGATCCTTCACCTGTGACAGAGAGAGACACCACTGTCCTCAACGGAAATTCCGCCGGCTATGGTCAATGTCATGATAGCAACGTAGGTTACTCCTCTCAGTTCCAGACAGGACAGGTTGCAGGGAAGATGTAAAACAACAACAAACAGCAGGGATCTAGACAGAGAAAACCCAACTAGCTTGATAGGCAGCTAGCTAGCAGCTAGGCTAGCTGCTACGCCAAACAACTCCTCAGACCCAGCCTTGGTCAGCAGGATCACTGGACAGATAGTAGCGGTCCCAGCAACTGATGCTAACCATGTCACTGGATCTAAACTCAAAATGTAGATATCTAGTAACCAAACTTCTTCAATAGACTTTCCAAAACAACAAACCGAGCTCTCCCTCATTCCCCATTCAACAGGAAGTAACGAAGACACCCTGAAGGCATTGTTTGCAGGCAAGCGAACAGTTTGAGAAAGGGAAAATTAAAAAAAGAAATGGACAGAGAAAAATATAATGTGGAAATGTGAGAATACGACGGTGTAAAGAGAAGTTGAGTAATTCATAATTGTATCAATTGTTTTTCCTTCTGGTCGTCATGGAGACAGACCAGAGAGGGGTCACTGAACCGGTCACTTCCTGTATATCACTTTCTGTCTCTTACCT
Source organism: Salvelinus namaycush (assembly GCF_016432855.1). NCBI lineage: Eukaryota > Metazoa > Chordata > Actinopteri > Salmoniformes > Salmonidae > Salvelinus > Salvelinus namaycush. Next base: position 3,252,621 of record NC_052321.1, read on the forward strand.
GGCCCTGCCAATCAGATGTGTTGATGAGGATGATGCTGTCAGGTAGATGGTGGTCAGACACTAGGATGTGGTTCAGCTGGTCATACACGGTCTTCCTGGGGATCTGTGGAGGGGGAATACACTTATAGAATAGATAGAAAATAATAAAAAAATTGTTATTGTGCATCGAAATAGAAATTCATCACACACAGCCGAGATGCAGACACTGGAAGAGCCACGCCCCTGGAGACGATCAGCCGCAGAGCCACGCCCCTGGAGCCGATCGGCCGCAGAGCCACGCCCCTGGAGCCGATCGGCCGCAGAGCCACGCCCCTGGAGCCGATCGGCCGCAGAGCCACGCCCCTGGAGCCGATCGGCCGCAGAGCCACGCCCCTGGAGACGATCGGCCACAGAGCCACGCCCCTGGAGCTGGTCAGCCACAGAGCCACGCCCCTGGAGACGGTCAGCCACAGAGCCACGCCCCTGGAGACGGTCAGCCACAGAGCCACGCCCCTGGAGACGGTCAGCCACAGAGCCACGCCCCTGGAGCCGGTCAGCCACAGAGCCACGCCCCTGGAGCCGGTCAGCCACAGAGCCACGCCCCTGGAGACGATCAGCCACAGAGCCACGCCCCTGGAGCCGGTCAGCCACAGAGCCACGCCCCTGGAGCCGGTCAGCCACAGAGCCACGCCCCTGGAGCCGATCAGCCACAGAGCCACGCCCCTGGAGCCGATCAGCCACAGAGCCACACCCCTGGAGCCGATCAGCCACAGAGCCACGCCCCTGGAGCCGATCAGCCACAGAGCCACGGGAAGTGACTTTGCAGGCTAGCTCAGTGTCCCCTCTCATTGAGTAACTCAAATTGAAGAGCGACCCGGGTACTGCAGGCTGCCATTAGCAACTAAATTATCCTTACAACTTCTTCTGTGTGCGATTTAAAAAATGATCGGTTCAAGGACATACATCTGGTGTATTAGAAGCAATTATTGGTACCAAGATAGTCTTCAAAACATATTTTTATTCCCACGAAGATTGACATTTTTCCCATTCACTCTAATGGGGTATCTTGTTTTCTGCAAACAATGCCTGCAGTACCGCAGTCGGCCTTGAACTACCGTGGCTTCAATGAGAAGGAGCAGCTGGTTCTCCTCTGGATTCAAACCAGAAACCATCTGGTTACTGGCCCACCTTTCTAACAACGAGGCTACCACTTAGACAGAGCCTCTCAGAGAATTATAGACCAGCATGCCCCTCTGCTTCACTGTGCTAATCTAGTAATGTTATGTATTGTGATCTAAAAAGGCAAAAACTGATCCTACATCAGCACTCCTACGCTGTGATTCAGCCACTGATCAAATCAAATCAAATCTTACTTGTCACATACACATGGTTAGCAGATTGCGAGTGTAGCGAAATGCTTGTGCTTCTATTTCCGACAATGCAGTAATAACCAACGAGTAATCTAACCTAACAATTCCACAACTACTACCTTATACACACACAAGTGTAAAGGGATAAAGAATATGTACATAAAGATATATGAATGAGTGATGGTACAGAACGGCATAGGCAAGATGCAGTAGATGGTATAGAGTACAGTATATACATATGAGATGAGTAATGTAGGGTATGTAAACATTATATTAAGTGGCATTGTTTAAAGTGGCTAGTGATCTGTTTTGCTTGCAGTGTGCTCCTCCTACCTGTAGATGGCAGCGTGTGTCGAGCAAGCGTTCGTTATCCAGGCTGTTGGCTCTCTCATTCTGTGGTCTGTTGGGCTGGCGCTCCTTTAGGGAAGTACTTCTCCCTCTCCTCCCCGCCAACTTAGCTTCCTGCCTGGAGAAGACACCAGAACACTAAAGTGAGGACAGAAGGGAGGAAAAGGGGGCTTGTTTTCTTCAGGTAGAGGAGAGGAAAAAAAGGAAGATGATGGATTTGAATTAGGGAGTATGGAATGACACAGGTAGACGGGCGTGAGGTGTGACCCTAAATGATGCAGGTTAGGGCGTTGTCACCCAAATGATTCTGGTCGAGTCATGTTAAACAAAAAAAAATCCAGGATATTAGCTCAGAAAGACAAAAGTTCTGTCTGCCCACCAGAAATGTCATCCTAGAAACAGCCATAGGAAAGAGGGAAAAAGAGCTATTGTTTCTTCAATTGGAGAAAAGAGAGAAGAACATGTGGTGTTTGAGCTAGACATTATGGAAGACAAAAGGTTGGGAGGTGTGAGGGAATTCTCAAGAGGAAGGAACCTATAACCTGAAGAAGACTGTTAAGACGAAACGTTTGTGTATGCTACCCCGATGCAGTAAAAAAATAATAATGAAGTAAGCTTCATGTGACATCTTTAATAATGTCACCCGTCATACTTTAATAATCCCAGAGAACAAGGTCGGCTGGATGGAGAGATGGTGAGTGTGGACCTGTCATACTTTAATAATCCCAGAGAGTATGGTCGGCTGGATGGAGAGAGGGTGAGGAGTGGACCCGTCATACTTTAATAATCCCAGAGATCACGGTCGGCTGGATGGAGAGAGGGTGAGAGTGGACCTGTCATACTTTAATAATCCCAGAGAGCATGGTCGGCTGGATGGAGAGATGGTGAGTGTGGACCCGTCATACTTTAATAATCCCAGAGAGTATGGTCGGCTGGATGGAGAGAGGGTGAGAGTGGACCCGTCATAATTTAATAATCCCAGAGAGCATGGTCGGCTGGATGGAGAGATGGTGAGAGTGGACCCGTCATAATTTAATAATCCCAGAGAGCATGGTCGGCTGGATGGAGAGAGGGTGAGAGTGGACCCGTCATACTTTAATAATCCCAGAGATCACGGTCGGCTGGATGGAGAGAGGGTGAGTGTAGACCTGTCATACTTTAATAATCCCAGAGAGCAAGGTCGGTTGGATGGAGAGATGGTGAGTGTGGACCTGTCATACTTTAATAATCCCAGAGATCACGGTCGGCTGGATGGAGAGAGGGTGAGTGTGGACCTGTCATACTTTAATAATCCCAGAGAGCATGGTCGGCTGGATGGAGAGAGGGTGAGAGTGGACCTGTCATACTTTAATAATCCCAGAGATCACGGTCGGCTGGATGGAGAGACGGTGAGTGTGGACCCGTCATACGTTAATAATCCCAGAGATCACGGTCGGCTGGATGGAGAGACGGTGAGAGTGGACCTGTCATACTTTAATAATCCCAGAGAGCATGGTCGGCTGGATGGAGAGATGGTGAGTGTGGACCTGTCATACTTTAATAATCCCAGAGAGTATGGTCGGCTGGATGGAGAGAGGGTGAGAATGGACCCGTCATACTTTAATAATCCCAGAGAGCATGGTCGGCTGGATGGAGAGATGGTGAGAGTGGACCCGTCATAATTTAATAATCCCAGAGAGCATGGTCGGCTGGATGGAGAGAGGGTGAGAGTGGACCCGTCATACTTTAATAATCCCAGAGATCACGGTCGGCTGGATGGAGAGAGGGTGAGTGTGGACCTGTCATACTTTAATAATCCCAGAGAGTATGGTCGGCTGGATGGAGAGAGGGTGAGGAGTGGACCCGTCATACTTTAATAATCCCAGAGATCACGGTCGGCTGGATGGAGAGAGGGTGAGAGTGGACCTGTCATACTTTAATAATCCCAGAGAGCATGGTCGGCTGGATGGAGAGATGGTGAGTGTGGACATGTCATACTTTAATAATCCCAGAGAGTATGGTCGGCTGGATGGAGAGAGGGTGAGAGTGGACCCGTCATAATTTAATAATCCCAGAGAGCATGGTCGGCTGGATGGAGAGATGGTGAGAGTGGACCCGTCATAATTTAATAATCCCAGAGAGCATGGTCGGCTGGATGGAGAGAGGGTGAGAGTGGACCCGTCATACTTTAATAATCCCAGAGATCACGGTCGGCTGGATGGAGAGAGGGTGAGTGTAGACCTGTCATACTTTAATAATCCCAGAGAGCAAGGTCGGTTGGATGGAGAGATGGTGAGTGTGGACCTGTCATACTTTAATAATCCCAGAGATCACGGTCGGCTGGATGGAGAGAGGGTGAGTGTGGACCTGTCATACTTTAATAATCCCAGAGAGCATGGTCGGCTGGATGGAGAGAGGGTGAGAGTGGACCTGTCATACTTTAATAATCCCAGAGATCACGGTCGGCTGGATGGAGAGACGGTGAGTGTGGACCCGTCATACTTTAATAATCCCAGAGATCACGGTCGGCTGGATGGAGAGAGGGTGAGTGTGGACCTGTCATACTTTAATAATCCCAGAGAGCATGGTCGGCTGGATGGAGAGAGGGTGAGAGTGGACCTGTCATACTTTAATAATCCCAGAGATCACGGTCGGCTGGATGGAGAGACGGTGAGTGTGGACCCGTCATACTTTAATAATCCCAGAGATCACGGTCGGCTGGATGGAGAGACAGTGAGAGTGGACCTGTCATACTTTAATAATCCCAGAGAGCAAGGTCGGCTGGATGGAGAGATGGTGAGTGTGGACCTGTCATACTTTAATAATCCCAGAGAGTATGGTCGGCTGGATGGAGAGACGGTGAGAGTGGACCTGTCATACTTTAATAATCCCAGAGAGCAAGGTCGGCTGGATGGAGAGATGGTGAGTGTGGACCTGTCATACTTTAATAATCCCAGAGAGCACGGTCGGCTGGATGGAGAGACGGTGAGTGTGGACCCGTCATACTTTAATAATCCCAGACATCACGGTCGGCTGGATGGAGAGACGGTGAGAGTGGACCTGTCATACTTTAATAATCCCAGAGAGCAAGGTCGGCTGGATGGAGAGATGGTGAGTGTGGACCTGTCATACTTTAATAATCCCAGAGAGTATGGTCGGCTGGATGGAGAGAGGGTGAGAGTGGACCTGTCATACTTTAATAATCCCAGAGAGCACGGTCGGCTGGATGGAGAGAGGGTGAGTGTGGACCTGTCATACTTTAATAATCCCAGAGAGCACGGTCGGCTGGATGGAGAGATGGTGAGTGTGGACCTGTCATACTTTAATAATCCCAGAGAGGGTGAGAGTTGATTAGAGAGAAAAATAAATGCTGTCGCCACCTTTCTTTCCTACCAAGGTGGACTGAACCAAGCTGAAGGTGAGAAGATGCTGTATCTAGCAGAGGTTTTGAGAGAGGGAATCAGAGGCTCTTTCTCATCTTTCCTCGATTCCTCATCTTCTCACCTCCTCAAAACACACTGGATAAGAAGGTCTGAAGAGAGGGACCATGGACCGTCTCACTCCAATACGCTTGAGAAGGAGGAGATAATATGCGAGGAATCATTGAAAGATTAACTGAAAGAGTTACATGCTGACCAGACCGGACACGTCGCGTGCGTCGCAAAATAAATTTAGAAATCCATGTTATTCAATTATTGCACCCACACTGTTTGCGCGCGCCAACGAGCGCCTGCGATGCCAAGGGCTAAAATAGATGTCGTTCCTATTTCTGACGCAGATCGCGCTGCAAGTCCTGCCTCTCCCATCTCCTCATTGGTTTATAGAAGCAGGTACCCAAATGCCATCTCCTCATTGGTTATACCCACGTGGGTGATAGAAAGACGAACTGTTTTGCCAGTAGTCGTGGTAATACAATGAAAGTTTAGATGCGATCACCATATAATTTAAACGATGAAAAGGCCTGGAAGGAGGAGAGATGACTAGAAACGATTCGGTTGGCCGTTTTATGTGTGGATTAATTGTCGGAGTAGAGGACCTTGTGCATTTCAGGTAAAATAACAACTTGATGTTTATATCCCAGGACAAATTAGCTAGCAACAGCAAGCTAGCTAAATAGGACAAATTAACGTTAGCTAGCAAGTGCAAGCTAACTAGCTAAATTACCATACATTTTTAATGCTTTTCGACCTGTCCCCAAATTAATGTCATTGGTTCAGAGTTTGTTTTGATATTTTAACCTGCGTGTCATGATCGCATTTGGTGCAAAATACATTTATGCACAATTGCACACGATGGCGCACGCGCGCAGCCGGGTTTGGACAAGGTGTTAGCCAGTATTTACCACCTGTTGGAAGGGATGATGAGGGACTCTGTCTTCTTCATCTTGCCAGTAGGGGGCAGCTTCTCCAGGAAGGTGTCCATGTTGTCCATCTCCAACTCTGTAGTGGGGGTTACTGCCTCTTGTTGCTCCTCCTGCTGGGACGGTGCAAAGACAGGGATGAGACAACGGCAGTTGGTAGTATCTAGTTTCTTTTGTCATTTATACAGGTTACTCTCACTAGCTAGGTTTCCATCCAATTGGTGACAGATTTTCATGTGAATATTCTACAATCTGCATGACAACAATTTGCACATTTTCCCACTAGAGATGCGTTTCCATCAAATGTCTTTTTTTGTGTGGATAAAAGTGCATGATGACATAGTGCACATAAAAATACATTTTGCAGTAAATAAAAATAAATAAATTCTAGTTTACTGATGGTTTTGTCACAATGAATGTTGTGTTATATAGCGAATGTGTCTACTCTGGTATTGGTCCCTGTGCTCTAGCCATCAGCTCGTAGATACAGCGCAGGTATAGCCTACATAATGAGATTATTGTGGACTAAAGACTGAGATCATTTTACATTTCTCAAATGGCAGCCAAGCATCGATCCTTCATGTCACCAGAATAACACCCGCAATATTTATTGGAAAGGAGCATGAAGCTCATCGTACACTTTTCACCACCCTGTAAAGTTCATCACAACATAACGAGTGACTCCAAGTTTACTTCGATATGACGGTAAAATATATATATATATCAATATTTGCGCATAAAGGAGTATCCACCGCAATTTAATCGCATTATTCATTTTACAGACACAAAAAGATCCCACCTTGTCCAGCGTATTTTTGTTTTGTCGACATTTGGAAAGTTTACCGACAAAAATGTACAGTTTTCATCAGGTCTGTCGTGAAATGTTTTACTCCGACATGTACTGTACTGGCATAAAAATGTTGAGTGAGATAAAAAAAAAAAAAACTTCAATAAGAAAGACAGTGACCAGGGGATAATAGTGCTACAGTATCTAACATCAAATGGATGGATGGCAGTTGTTTGAGGATACTTACAAGAGAAGCGTTATCTGAGACATTGTCCACCTGGAACTTGTCTCCTCTGTTCGTAGTCTTGTCTGGGTCCATCTGGAGGGAAAAGGGAAGAGAGGAGGATTACAATTTGCGAGGGAGTTGTATAGCTACAACAGTATAGCTACAGCACTATAGCTACAACACTATAGCTACAACAGTATAGCTACAGCACTATAGCTACAACAGTATAGCTACAGCACTATAGCTACAACACTATAGCTACAACACTATAGCTACAGCACTATAGCTACAACACTATAGCTACAACAGTATAGCTACAACAGTATAGCTACAACAGTATAGCTACAACACTATAACACTATAACACTATAGCTACAACACTATAGCTACAACAGTATAGCTACAACAGTATAACTACAACACTATAACACTATAACACTATAACACTATAGCTACAACACTATAGCTACAACAGTATAGCTACAACACTATAACACTATAGCTACAGCACTATAGCTACAGCACTATAGCTACAGCACTATAGCTACAGCACTATAGCTACAACAGTATAGCTACAGCACTATAGCTACAACAGTATAGCAACAGCACTATAGCTACAGCACTATAGCTACAGCACTATAGCTACAGCACTATAGCTACAACACTATAGCTACAGCACTATAGCTACAGCACTATAGCTACAACACTATAGCTACAACACTATAGCTACAACACTATAGCTACAACACTATAACACTATAGCTACAACACTATAGCTACAACACTATAACACTATAACACTAAAGCTACAACAGTATAGCTACAACACTATAGCTACAACACTATAGCTACAACACTATAGCTACAACACTATAGCTACAGCACTATAGCTACAACACTATAGCTACAGCACTATAGCTACAGCACTATAGCTACAGCACTATAGCTACAACACTATAGCTACAACACTATAGCTACAGCACTATAGCTACAACACTATAGCTACAGCACTATAGCTACAACACTATAGCTACAACACTATAGCTACAACACTATAGCTACAACACTATAGCTACAGCACTATAGCTACAACACTATAGCTACAACACTATAGCTACAGCACTATAGCTACAGCACTATAGCTACAGCACTATAGCTACAACACTATAGCTACAACACTATAGCTACAGCACTATAGCTACAGCACTATAGCTACAGCACTATAGCTACAACACTATAGCTACAACACTATAACACTATAACACTATAGCTACAGCACTATAGCTACAACACTATAGCTACAACACTATAGCTACAGCACTATAGCTACAGCACTATAGCTACAACACTATAGCTACAGCACTATAGCTACAGCACTATAGCTACAACAGTATAGCTACAACACTACAACACTATAGCTACAACACTATAGCTACAGCACTATAGCTACAGCACTATAGCTACAGCACTATAGCTACAGCACTATAGCTACAACACTATAGCTACAGCACTATAGCTACAGCACTATAGCTACAACACTATAGCTACAACACTATAGCTACAACACTATAGCTACAACACTATAGCTACAACACTATAGCTACAACACTATAGCTACAGCACTATAGCTACAGCACTATAGCTACAGCACTATAGCTACAGCACTATAGCTACAACACTACAACACTATAGCTACAACACTATAGCTACAGCACTATAGCTACAGCACTATAGCTACAACACTATAGCTACAACACTATAGCTACAACACTATAACACTATAGCTACAGCACTATAGCTACAACACTACAACACTATAGCTACAACACTATAGCTACAGCACTATAGCTACAACACTATAGCTACAACACTATAGCTACAACACTATAGCTACAACACTATAGCTACAGCACTATAGCTACAGCACTATAGCTACAACACTATAGCTACAACACTATAGCTACAGCACTATAGCTACAACACTATAGCTACAGCACTATAGCTACAACACTATAGCTACAGCACTATAGCTACAACACTATAGCTACAGCACTATAGCTACAACACTATAGCTACAACACTATAGCTACAACACTATAGCTACAGCACTATAGCTACAGCACTATAGCTACAACACTATAGCTACAACACTATAGCTACAACACTATAGCTACAACACTATAGCTACAGCACTATAGCTACAACACTATAGCTACAGCACTATAGCTACAACACTATAGCTACAACACTATAGCTACAACACTATAGCTACAACACTATAGCTACAGCACTATAGCTACAGCACTATAGCTACAGCACTATAGCTACAACACTATAGCTACAGCACTATAGCTACAGCACTATAGCTACAACACTATAGCTACAACACTATAGCTACAGCACTATAGCTACAACACTATAGCTACAGCACTATAGCTACAACACTATAGCTACAACACTATAGCTACAACACTATAGCTACAACACTATAGCTACAGCACTATAGCTACAACACTATAGCTACAACACTATAGCTACAGCACTATAGCTACAGCACTATAGCTACAGCACTATAGCTACAACACTATAGCTACAACACTATAGCTACAGCACTATAGCTACAGCACTATAGCTACAGCACTATAGCTACAACACTATAGCTACAACACTATAACACTATAACACTATAGCTACAGCACTATAGCTACAACACTATAGCTACAACACTATAGCTACAGCACTATAGCTACAGCACTATAGCTACAACACTATAGCTACAGCACTATAGCTACAGCACTATAGCTACAACAGTATAGCTACAACACTACAACACTATAGCTACAACACTATAGCTACAGCACTATAGCTACAGCACTATAGCTACAGCACTATAGCTACAGCACTATAGCTACAACACTATAGCTACAGCACTATAGCTACAGCACTATAGCTACAACACTATAGCTACAACACTATAGCTACAACACTATAGCTACAACACTATAGCTACAACACTATAGCTACAGCACTATAGCTACAGCACTATAGCTACAGCACTATAGCTACAGCACTATAGCTACAGCACTATAGCTACAACACTACAACACTATAGCTACAACACTATAGCTACAGCACTATAGCTACAGCACTATAGCTACAACACTATAGCTACAACACTATAGCTACAACACTATAACACTATAGCTACAGCACTATAGCTACAACACTACAACACTATAGCTACAACACTATAGCTACAGCACTATAGCTACAACACTATAGCTACAACACTATAGCTACAACACTATAGCTACAACACTATAGCTACAGCACTATAGCTACAGCACTATAGCTACAACACTATAGCTACAACACTATAGCTACAGCACTATAGCTACAACACTATAGCTACAGCACTATAGCTACAACACTATAGCTACAGCACTATAGCTACAACACTATAGCTACAGCACTATAGCTACAACACTATAGCTACAACACTATAGCTACAGCACTATAGCTACAGCACTATAGCTACAACACTATAGCTACAACACTATAGCTACAACACTATAGCTACAACACTATAGCTACAGCACTATAGCTACAACACTATAGCTACAGCACTATAGCTACAACACTATAGCTACAACACTATAGCTACAACACTATAGCTACAGCACTATAGCTACAGCACTATAGCTACAACACTATAGCTACAACACTATAGCTACAGCACTATAGCTACAGCACTATAGCTACAACACTATAGCTACAACACTATAGCTACAGCACTATAGCTACAGCACTATAGCTACAGCACTATAGCTACAGCACTATAGCTACAACAGTATAGCTACAGCACTATAGCTACAACACTATAGCTACAACACTATAGCTACAACACTATAGCTACAACACTATAGCTACAGCACTATAGCTACAACACTATAGCTACAGCACTATAGCTACAGCACTATAGCTACAGCACTATAGCTACAGCACTATAGCTACAGCACTATAGCTACAGCACTATAGCTACAACACTATAGCTACAACACTATAGCTACAGCACTATAGCTACAGCACTATAGCTACAACACTATAGCTACAACACTATAGCTACAGCACTATAGCTACAGCACTATAGCTACAGCACTATAGCTACAGCACTATAGCTACAACACTATAGCTACAACAGTATAGCTACAGCACTATAGCTACAACACTATAGCTACAACACTATAGCTACAACACTATAGCTACAACACTATAGCTACAGCACTATAGCTACAACAGTATAGCTACAGCACTATAGCTACAACACTATAGCTACAACACTATAGCTACAACACTATAGCTACAACACTATAGCTACAGCACTATAGCTACAGCACTATAGCTACAACACTATAGCTACAACACTATAGCTACAACAGTATAGCTACAACAGTATAGCTACAACACTATAGCTACAGCACTATAGCTACAGCACTATAGCTACAGCACTATAGCTACAGCACTATAGCTACAGCACTATAACACTATAGCTACAACAGTATAGCTACAACACTATAGCTACAACACTATAGCTAAAAGTATAGCTAGCAGTATAGCTAACAGTATAGCTACAACAGTATAGCTAACAGTATAGCTAGAGCAGTATAGGTAGCAGTATAGCTAGAGCAGTATAGCTGGCAGTATAGCTAACAGTATAGCTACAACAGTATAGCTAACAGAATAGCTAGCAGTATAGCTAACAGTATAGCTACAACAGTATAGCTAGCAGTATAGCTACAACAGTATAGCTAGCAGTATAGCTACAACAGTATAGCTAGCAGTATAGCTAGCAGTATAGCTACAACAGTATAGCTAGCAGTATAGCTACAACAGTATAGCTAGCAGTATAGCTAGCAGTATAGCTAACAGTATAGCTGACAGTATAGCTGACAGTATAGCTAGAACAGAATAGCTAGGTTGTCTGATGGATCTCATCCAGGGTATATTATGTCCTGGGAGGGTGACAGTCTCATCCAGGGTATATTATGGTCCTGGGAGGGTGACAGTCTCATCCAGGGTATATTATGGTCCTGGGAGGGTGACAGTCTCATCCAGGGTATATTATGGTCCTGAGCTGGGAGGGTGACAGTCTCAGCCAGGGTATATTATGGTCCTGGGCTGGGAGGGTGACAGTCTCAGCCAGGGTATATTATGGTCCTGGGCTGGGAGGGTGACAGTCTCATCCAGGGTATATTATGGTCCTGGGAGGGTGACAGTCTCATCCAGGGTATATTATGGTCCTGGGCTGGGAGGGTGACAGTCTCAGCCAGGGCATATTATGGTCCTGGGCTGGGAGGGTGACAGTCTCAGCCAGGGCATATTATGGTCCTGGGAGGGTGACAGTCTCAGCCAGGGTATATTATGGTCCTGGGCTGGGAGGGTGACAGTCTCAGCCAGGGCATATTATGGTCCTGGGAGGGTGACAGTCTCAGCCAGGGTATATTATGGTCCTGGGCTGGGAGGGTGACAGTCTCATCCAGGGTATATTATGGTCCTGGGAGGGTGACAGTCTCATCCAGGGTATATTATGTCCTGGGAGGGTGACAGTCTCATCCAGGGTATATTATGGTCCTTGGAGGATGACAGTCTCATCCAGGGTATATTATGGTCCTTGGAGGGTGACAGTCTCATCCAGGGTATATTATGTCCTGGGAGGGTGACAGTCTCAGCCAGGGTATATTATGGTCCTGGGCTGGGAGGGTGACAGTCTCAGCCAGGGTATATTATGGTCCTGGGCTGGGAGGGTGACAGTCTCATCCAGGGTATATTATGGTCCTTGGAGGATGACAGTCTCATCCAGGGTATATTATGGTCCTTGGAGGGTGACAGTCTCATCCAGGGTATATTATGTCCTGGGAGGGTGACAGTCTCATCAGGGTATATTATGGTCCTGAGCTGGGAGGGTGACAGTCTCATCCAGGGAATAGTGTGGTCCTGAGCTGGGAGGGTGACAGTCTCAGCCAGGGAATAGTGTGGTCCTGGGAGGGTGACAGTCTCAGCCAGGGTATATTATGGTCCTGGGAGGGTGACAGTCTCATCAGGGTATATTATGGTCCTGAGCTGGGAGGGTGACAGTCTCATCCAGGGTATATTATGGTCCTGAGCTGGGAGGGTGACAGTCTCATCCAGGGAATAGTGTGGTCCTGGGAGGGTGACAGTCTCAGCCAGGGTATATTATGGTCCTGGGAGGGTGACAGTCTCATCCAGGGTATATACTGGTCCTGGGAGGGTGACAGTCTCATCCAGGGAATAGTGTGGTCCTGAGCTGGGAGGGTGACAGTCTCAGCCAGGGAATAGTGTGGTCCTGAGCTGGGAGGGTGACAGTCTCAGCCAGGGAATAGTGTTCTCACCGGACTTGGTGGTTCTCTGTGACTCCGGCTGCTGTGGATGCTGCCAATATCTGTCTGCGAACTGGAGAGGGAGAGACCCTCAAAATATGGCCTGAAAGAGAAAGCATCAGAAATAAATACATCTGAAAAGAGCACTGGAGTCACTCAATGCCCTGAAATATTTCTGTAGTGTAGACTGCTATGGTGTTACAAGAGTCTACAGCCATATCTCTGGGCAAAAATCACTTAATACACGAGGCAAAGGCACACAAAATACACACACTGATAGCTCTCCTCCCACTCACTTGAGTTTAGGTTTCGGGGTGCTGAGGACACTGTCGTCATCGTCTAGTTCTGGTCCACTGTCACTGGGGTTCTCAAACTCCAGACTCTCTAGGTCCAGATCCTCCTCTACCTCTGGAGGGGGCTCAGCCGGGTCCTGCTCCGAGTCCAACACCTGGACTCGGTGTTGGCAGGAGAACACAGCAGGAGCAGGAACATGCAGGGGAACACACACACACACACGGAAAACGCAAACAGATAGAAAGACACAGAGACAAGAAGTAAGAAAGAAAGTTATCACACAAGATAACAGATGTTTAACAGTTACATACATCTACTGAGCAAAATGAATGAAAAGGACCCTAGCAGTTTGAAGTAAGTGATATGAAACTTAGAAAATGCTTAATGTTACCTCGTTTAAAACAGTATCAGGGTTGGGTTACCTCGTTTAAAACAGTATCAGGGTTGGGTTACCTCGTTTTAAACAGTATCAGGGTTGGGTTACCTCGTTTAAAACAGTATCAGGGTTGGGTTACCTCGTTTAAAACAGTATCAGGGTTGGGTTACCTCGTTTAAAACAGTATCAGGGTTGGGTTACCTCGTTTAAAACAGTATCAGGGTTGGGTTACCTCGTTTAAAACAGTATCAGGGTTGGGTTACCTCGTTTAAAACAGTAACAGGGTTGGGTTACCTCGTTTAAAACAGTAACAGGGTTGGGTTACCTCGTTTAAAACAGTAACAGTATCAGGGTTGGGTTACCTCGTTTAAAACAGTATCAGGGTTGGGTTACCTCGTTTAAAACAGTAACAGGGTTGGGTTACCTCGTTTAAAACAGTAACAGGGTTGGGTTACCTCGTTTAAAACAGTATCAGGGTTGGGTTACCTCGTTTTAAACAGTATCAGGGTTGGGTTACCTCGTTTAAAACAGTAACAGTATCAGGGTTGGGTTACCTCATTTAAAACAGTAACAGGGTTGGGTTACCTCGTTTAAAACAGTAACAGTATCAGGGTTGGGTTACCTCGTTTTAAACAGTATCAGGGCTGGGTTACCTCGTTTAAAACAGTATCAGGGTTGGGTTACCTCGTTTAAAACAGTAACAGGGTTGGGTTACCTCGTTTAAAACAGTAACAGTATCAGGGTTGGGTTACCTCGTTTAAAACAGTAACAGTATCAGGGTTGGGTTACCTCGTTTAAAACAGTAACAGTATCAGGGTTGGGTTACCTCGTTTAAAACAGTATCAGGGTTGGGTTACCTCGTTTAAAACAGTAACAGTATCAGGGTTGGGTTACCTCGTTTAAAACAGTATCAGGGTTGGGTTACCTCATTTAAAACAGTATCAGGGTTGGGTTACCTCGTTTAAAACAGTATCAGGGTTGGGTTACCTCGTTTAAAACAGTATCAGGGTTGGGTTACCTCGTTTAAAACAGTATCAGGGCTGGGTTACCTCGTTTAAAACAGTATCAGGGTTGGGTTACCTCGTTTAAAACAGTAACAGGGCTGGGTTACCTCGTTTAAAACAGTATCAGGGCTGGGTTACCTCATTTAAAACAGAGTATCAGGGTTGGGTTACCTCGTTTAAAACAGTAACAGTATCAGGGTTGGGTTACCTCGTTTTAAACAGTATCAGGGTTGGGTTACCTCGTTTTAAACAGTATCAGGGTTGGGTTACCTCGTTTAAAACAGTAACAGTATCAGGGTTGGGTTACCTCGTTTTAAACAGTATCAGGGTTGGGTTACCTCGTTTTAAACAGTATCAGGGTTGGGTTACCTCGTTTAAAACAGTAACAGTATCAGGGCTGGGTTACCTCATTTAAAACAGTATCAGGGTTGGGTTACCTCGTTTAAAACAGTATCAGGGTTGGGTTACCTCGTTTAAAACAGTAACAGGGTTGGGTTACCTTGTTTAAAACAGTAACAGTATCAGGGTTGGGTTACCTCGTTTAAAACAGTAACAGTAACAGGGTTGGGTTACCTCATTTAAAACAGTATCAGGGTTGGGTTACCTCGTTTAAAACAGTATCAGGGTTGGGTTACCTCGTTTAAAACAGTATCAGGGTTGGGTTACCTCGTTTAAAACAGTAACAGTATCAGGGTTGAGTTACCTCATTTAAAACAGTATCAGGGTTGGGTTACCTCGTTTAAAACAGTAACAGTATCAGGGTTGGGTTACCTCATTTAAAACAGTATCAGGGCTGGGTTACCTCGTTTAAAACAGTAACAGTATCAGGGTTGGGTTACCTCATTTAAAACAGTATCAGGGTTGGGTTACCTCGTTTAAAACAGTAACAGTATCAGGGTTGGGTTACCTCGTTTTAAACAGTATCAGGGTTGGGTTACCTCGTTTAAAACAGTAACAGTATCAGGGTTGGGTTACCTCGTTTTAAACAGTATCAGGGTTGGGTTACCTCGTTTTAAACAGTATCAGGGTTGGGTTACCTCGTTTAAAACAGTAACAGTATCAGGGCTGGGTTACCTCGTTTTAAACAGTATCAGGGTTGGGTTACCTCGTTTAAGACAGTATCAGGGTTGGGTTACCTCGTTTTAAACAGTATCAGGGTTGGGTTACCTCGTTTAAAACAGTATCAGGGCTGGGTTACCTCGTTTAAAACAGTAATAGGGTTGGGTTACCTCGTTTTAAACAGTATCAGGGTTGGGTTACCTCGTTTAAAACAGTATCAGGGCTGGGTTACCTCGTTTAAAACAGAGTATCAGGGTTGGGTTACCTCGTTTAAAACAGTATCAGGGTTGGGTTACCTCGTTTAAAACAGTATCAGGGCTGGGTTACCTCGTTTTAAACAGTATCAGGGCTGGGTTACCTCATTTAAAACAGTATCAGTGTTGGGTTACCTCGTTTAAAACAGTATCAGGGCTGGGTTACCTCATTTAAAACAGTATCAGGGTTGGGTTACCTCGTTTTAAACAGTATCAGGGTTGGGTTACCTCGTTTAAAACAGTATCAGGGTTGGGGTCAATTCCATTTAAATTCCAGTCAATTAAGAAAGTACACTGACATTCCAATTCTCTTCAATGCTTTTCAATGAGGAACCTTTAGAACTGGGTTTACTTTCTGAATTGACTGGAATAGAAATGGCATTGACCCCAACCCTGGTTAGTATAACAGTTGGACAGGTGTTACCACATTGACCCCAACCCTGGTTAGTATAACAGTTGGCCAGGTGTTACCTCATTGACCCCAACCCAGGTTAGTATAACAGTTGGCCAGGTGTTACCACATTGACCCCAACCCAGGTTAGTATAACAGTTGGACAGGTGTTACCACATTGACCCCAACCCTGGTTAGTATAACAGTTGGACAGGTGTTACCTCATTGACCCCAACCCAGGTTAGTATAACAGTTGGACAGGTGTTACCACATTGACCCCAACCCTGGTTAGTATAACAGTTGGACAGGTGTTACCTCATTGACCCCAACCCAGGTTAGTATAACAGTTGGACAGGTGTTACCACATTGACCCCAACCCTGGTTAGTATAACAGTTGGACAGGTGTTACCACATTGACCCCAACCCTGGTTAGTAAAACAGTTGGACAGGTGTTACCTCATTGACCCCAACCCTGGTTAGTATAACAGTTGGACAGGTGTTACCACATTGACCCCAACCCTGGTTAGTATAACAGTTGGACAGGTGTTACCTCATTGACCCCAACCCTGGTTAGTATAACAGTTGGCCAGGTGTTACCTCATTGACCCCAACCCTGGTTAGTATAACAGTTGGCCAGGTGTTACCTCATTGACCCCAACCCTGGTTAGTAAAACAGTTGGACAGGTGTTACCTCATTGACCCCAACCCTGGTTAGTAAAACAGTTGGACAGGTGTTACCTCATTGACCCCAACCCTGGTTAGTATAACAGTTGGACAGGTGTTACCACATTGACCCCAACCCTGGTTAGTATAACAGTTGGACAGGTGTTACCTCATTGACCCCAACCCAGGTTAGTATAACAGTTGGACAGGTGTTACCTCATTGACCCCAACCCTGGTTAGTTTAACAGTTGGACAGGTGTTACCACATTGACCCCAACCCTGGTTAGTATAACAGTTGGCCAGGTGTTACCTCATTGACCCCAACCCAGGTTAGTATAACAGTTGGACAGGTGTTACCTCATTGACCCCAACCCTGGTTAGTATAACAGTTGGACAGGTGTTACCTCATTGACCCCAACCCAGGTTAGTATAACAGTTGGACAGGTGTTACCACATTGACCCCAACCCAGGTTAGTATAACAGTTGGCCAGGTTGTTACCTTATTGACCCCAACCCTGGTTAGTATAACAGTTGGACAGGTGTTACCTCATTGACCCCAACCCAGGTTAGTATAACAGTTGGACAGGTGTTACCTCATTGACCCCAACCCTGGTTAGTTTAACAGTTGGACAGGTGTTACCTCATTGACCCCAACCCAGGTTAGTATAACAGTTGGACAGGTTGTTACCTCATTGACCCCAACCCAGGTTAGTATAACAGTTGGACAGGTGTTACCTCATTGACCCCAACCCAGGTTAGTATAACAGTTGGACAGGTGTTACCACATTGACCCCAACCCTGGTTAGTATAACAGTTGGCCAGGTGTTACCTCATTGACCCCAACCCAGGTTAGTATAACAGTTGGAC
This sequence comes from Salvelinus namaycush, assembly GCF_016432855.1. Taxonomy (NCBI): domain Eukaryota; kingdom Metazoa; phylum Chordata; class Actinopteri; order Salmoniformes; family Salmonidae; genus Salvelinus; species Salvelinus namaycush. Next base: position 3,270,976 of record NC_052321.1, read on the forward strand.
AGGTGTTACCTCATTGACCCCAACCCTGGTTAGTTTAACAGTTGGACAGGTGTTACCTCATTGACCCCAACCCTGGTTAGTATAACAGTTGGACAGGTGTTACCTCATTGACCCCAACCCAGGTTAGTATAACAGTTGGACAGGTGTTACCTCATTGACCCCAACCCAGGTTAGTATAACAGTTGGACAGGTGTTACCTCATTGACCCCAACCCAGGTTAGTATAACAGTTGGACAGGTGTTACCTCATTGACCCCAACCCTGGTTAGTTTAACAGTTGGACAGGTGTTACCTCATTGACCCCAACCCAGGTTAGTATAACAGTTGGACAGGTTGTTACCTCATTGACCCCAACCCTGGTTAGTATAACAGTTGGACAGGTGTTACCTCATTGACCCCAACACTGGTTAGTTTAACAGTTGGACTAACCTCGTCTGAGACTCGGAACCTCTTGATCAGGGCCACCAGTCTCTGTTTAAAGTTCTGCTGCTAAAAGAGGACACAGAAACAACTGCTCATCAAACAGACAGACCCATCACAAAGACCTAGCCTGGGTCTGTTTACGCGTGGAATAATAGCACACACACACACAGACTGGTACCCAGGCTAACAACAACCGGGACAGTAATCAGTTGCCTAAAGGATTTCCAACAACAAACATGTCGCTTTTTTGGGGGGCGAACCGAACTAAATTAACATAGAAATGTGAGTTATAGATCTGTCGTTCTCATTGAAAGGATGTCTGAGAAGGCAGATCTGTTCTACAGTGTGTGCTCTATTTCTATGCGTCCTGTCCTTCAGTTAGTTTTTTGTGGTTTTTTTATTGCAAATAATGATTCACAACCAGGCAATGGCAGAAATATTTCTGTATATTGCACCTTTAAAAAAATACCCTGAAGGAAGTGGGACCATGTTAAATAAAGTTGAAATGAAAACCATGGCAACGCTGCCGTTTGACCAGCAGGTAGCATCTTAGGCAGAAAAAAAACACGCTGGGACATTGTGATTTACCACTGAATGCTTTTTTTTGTTTTTAGCAGGAAACAAAATCTCAAACAAAAACATTGTATCTAATCTTATTTCAGATACAATAAGATAAGGCTTATCCATAAAGCCTCAGCTTGGCTAAGCTTAATGAGAATGCAACAAGATGTCTGGATGACTTTACTGCCATCTCTTACCCTGGTAATTGAGGCAGTCCTCACGATAGACCTCCTGTGCTTCTTAGGCTTCCTCACATCATACTCATCATCCTCAAGGTCCTGGGGATAAACATGTAAACAGTACACAGGGTTAAAACACAGCCAGGGCAGGTTGTCAAACATATACAGTCGTGGCTAAAAGTTTTGAGAATGACACAAATATTAATTTCCACAAAGTTTGCTGTTTCAGTGTCTTTAGATATTTTTGTCAGATGTTACTATGGAATACTGAAGTATAATTACAAGCATTTCATAAGTGTCAAAGGCTTTTATTGACAATTACATGAAGTTGATGCAAAGAGTCAATATTTGCAGTGTTGACCCTTCTTTTTCAAGACCTCTGCAATCCGCTCTGGCATGCTGTCAATTAACTTCTGGGACACATCCTGACTGATGGCAGCCCATTCTTGCATAATCAATGCTTAGAGTTTGTCAGAATTTGTGGGTTTTTGTTTGTCCACCCGTCTCTTGAGGATTGACCACAAATTCTCAATGGGATTAAGGTCCGGGGAGTTTCCTGGCCATGGACCCAAAATATCGATGTTTTGTTCCCCGAGCCACTTAGTTATCACTTTTGCCTTATGGCAAGGTGCTCCATCATGCTGGAACAGGCATTGTTCGTCACCAAACTGTTCCTGGATGGTTGGGAAAAGCTGCTCTCGGAGGATGTGTTGGTATCATTCTTTATTCCTGGCTGTGTTCTTAGACAAAATTGTGAGTGAGCCCACTCCCTTGGCTGAGAAGCAACCACACACATGAATGGTCTCAGGATGTGTTACTGTTGGCATGACACAGGACTGATGGTAGCGCTCACCTTGTCCTCTCCGGACGAGCTTTTTTCCGGATGCCCCAAACAATCGGAAAGGGGATTCATCAGAGAAAATGACTTTACCTCAGTCCTCAGCAGTCCAATCCCTGTATCTTTTGCAGAATATCAGTCTGTCCCTGATGTTTTTCCTGGAGAGAAGTGGCTTCTTTGCTGCCCTTCTTGACACCAGGCCATCCTCCAAAAGTCTTCGCCTCACTGTGCGTGCAGATGCACTCACACCTGCCTGCTGCTATTCCTGAGCAAGCTCTGTACTGGTGGTGCCCCGATCCAGCAGATGAATCAACTTTAGGAGACGGTCCTGGAACTTGCTGGACTTTCTTGGGCGCCCCGAAGCCTTCTTCACAACAATTGAACCTCTTGAAGTTATTGATGATCCGATAAATGGTTGATTTAGGTGCAATCTTACTGGCAGCAATATCCTTGCCTGTGAAGCCCTTTTTGTGCAAAGCAATGATGACGGCACGTGTTTCCTTGCAGGTAACCATGGTTGACAGAGGAAGAACAATGATTCCAAGCACCACCCTCCTTTTGAAGCTTCCAGACTGTTATTCGAACTCAATCAGCATGACAGAGTGATCTCCAGCCTTGTCCTCGTCAACACTCACACCTGTGTTAACGAGAGAATCCCTGACATGATGTCAGCTGGTCCTTTTGTGGCAGGGCTGTAATGCAGTGGAAATGTTTTTTGGGGATTCAGTTCATTTGCATGGCAAAGAGGGACTTTGCAATTAATTGCAATTCATCTGATCACTCTTCATAACATTCTGGAGTATATGCAAATTGCCATCATACAAACTGAGGCAGCAGACTTTGTGAAAATTAATATTTGTGTCATTCTCAAAACTTTTGGCCACGACTGTACAGTATAACAACCAACTCCAGGGGTGTATTCACTAGGAACCAAACAGAAGCCAACAAACAGAACCAAACAGAAGCCAACAAACAGAACCAAACAGAAGTCAACAAACAGAACCAAACAGAAGTCAACAAACAGAACCAAACAGAAGTCAACAAACAGAACCAAACAGAAGTCAACAAACAGAACCAAACAGAACCAAACAGAAGCCAACAAACAGAACCAAACAGAAGCCAACAAACAGAACCAAACAGAACCAAACAGAAGCAAAAATAATGAAATGTGGAAGGACTACCTGAATTTGTCTAATATAAACTTGTTTTTGTTGCAAAAAGGTTTTCCGTTGCTAAATGTTTTGTTACGTTGCAAAACTAATGAATACACACCTCTGATGTGTTTCTCCTGTCTGTTCGGCCTCAGCGAGGACAATGTATATTGGACTTTATTTGTACTGACCTGACCCTGAACAGCATCATCGCTGGCCTCCTGCTCTGAAGAGAAACTCTCATACTCCTCCTCCGAGTAGGTATCTAGAACACACACACACACACACACACACACACACACACACACCACACACACACACACACACACACACACACACACACACACACACATTAACCTAATGCTGCTGAAAGCAAGCAGGAGAATATCACATCACAGGCTGCCAGGGTTGTTAAATCATTCATCTGTTTTTTGTTTTTTTAAATTGTGGTCTTCAGATTTCACAAGCAGTAATGCAGTTCAGAATACTACATGGCACTTTGGTAAAGAGCTCTTTGATACAATTTGATCATAATTGGCGCCTGTTTTATGCAGAGAAAATGTACCTGACAAGATTAACTACGAGCCTCTTTTATACCCTCTGCTCAGTGCTCTGCCCGGCTGGCAGAATAATGGATTCCGATGGAACCATGGTCTCAGACTGTGTCGATACGCATCTGACCATTACATCTACTGTTTTACCAGGCTGCCAGAAAAGGCTGATTCTGATGGAACGGAACCATGCTGTGTTACAAACTGTTAACCCAAACTAGAGCAGAGAGCTGTACTGTGTCAAAGCCTACCTCAGTAGCCATGTCCGGGTAGAGGCACCATATTGGGTCACAGTTGCCTACCTCAGTAGCCATGCCCGGTTGGAAGCACCGTATTGGGTCACAGTTGCCTACCTCAGTAGCCATGCCCGGTTGGAAGCACCGTATTGGGTCACAGCTGCCAACCTCAGTAGCCATGCCTGGGTAGAAGCACCGTATTGGGTCACAGCTGCCTACCTGTGCATTTAATCTAGTCCCCCCCCCCCCCTGCAGAGCTTTGTGTAACAGCGTACCTGAATACCTCAGTCGAACCGCCATGTTGTGTAACAGCGTACCTGAATACCTCAGTAGAACCACCATGTTGTGTAACAGAGTACCTGAATACCTCAGTAGAACCACCATGTTGTGTAACAGAGTACCTGAATACCTCAGTAGAACCGCCATGTTGTGTAACAGCGTACCTGAATACCTCAGTAGAACCGCCATGTGTAACAGCGTACCTGAATACCTCAGTAGAACCGCCATGTTATGTAACAGCGTACCTGAATACCTCAGTAGAACCGCCATGTGTAACAGTGTACCTGAATACCTCAGTAGAACCGCCATGTTGTGTAACAGCGTACCTGAATACCTCAGTAGAACCACCATGTTGTGTAACAGAGTACCTGAATACCTCAGTAGAACCGCCATGTTGTGTAACAGCGTACCTGAATACCTCAGTAGAACCGCCATGTGTAACAGCGTACCTGAATACCTCAGTAGAACCGCCATGTTGTGTAACAGCGTACCTGAATACCTCAGTAGAACCGCCATGTGTAACAGTGTACCTGAATACCTCAGTAGAACCGCCATGTTGTGTAACAGCGTACCTGAATACCTCAGTAGAACCGCCATGTTGTGTAACAGAGTACCTGAATACCTCAGTAGAACCGCCATGTTGTGTAACAGCGTACCTGAATACCTCAGTAGAACCGCCATGTTGTGTAACAGAGTACCTGAATACCTCAGTAGAACCGCCATGTTGTGTAACAGCGTACCTGAATACCTCAGTAGAACCGCCATGTTGTGTAACAGCGTACCTGAATACCTCAGTAGAACCGCCATGTTGTGTAACAGAGTACCTGAATACCTCAGTAGAACCACCATGCTGTGTAACAGCGTACCTGAATACCTCAGTAGAACCACCATGTTGTGTAACAGCGTACCTGAATACCTCAGTAGAACCGCCATGTTGTGTAACAGAGTACCTGAATACCTCAGTAGAACCGCCATGTTGTGTAACAGAGTACCTGAATACCTCAGTAGAACCGCCATGTTGTGTAACAGAGTACCTGAATACCTCAGTAGAACCGCCATGTTGTGTAACAGAGTACCTGAATACCTCAGTAGAACCGCCATGTTGTGTAACAGCGTACCTGAACATTTGATCTTGGTTCCTTCCTGCAGAGCGGCCTCTTCGTGGTCTATCGGCTGACTGGACAGTGAGAAGATCCAGATCTCAGCTACTTTACCCAGCATCTCCTTCTGGTTACTGCACAGAGACAGAACCTGGCCCCCCTCCGTAGGGTGCTGCATCACCTGGTGGGAGGGGGGAGGGGGGGGAGCAAGACCAAAAGGAGATTTTTCTGGCATGTGTTTCTAAATCTGTCTGTCGGTCTGTGTGTCTCTCTCCCTCTGTGTGTCTCTCTCCCTCTCTCCGTCTCTCTCCCTCCGTCTCTCTCCCTCCCTCCGTCTCTCTCCCTCTCTCCGTCTCTCTCCCTCTCTCCGTCTCTCTCCCTCCGTCTCTCTGTCTCTCTCCCTCCGTCTCTCTGTCTCTCTCCCTCCGTCTCTCTGTCTCTCTCCCTCCGTCTCTGTCTCTCTCCCTCCGTCTCTCTGTCTCTCTCCCTCCGTCTCTCTGTCTCTCTCCCTCCGTCTCTCTGTCTCTCTCCCTCCGTCTCTCTGTCTCTCTCCCTCCGTCTCTCTGTCTCTCTCCCTCCGTCTCTCTGTCTCTCTCCCTCCGTCTCTGTGTCTCTCTCCCTCCGTCTCTGTGTCTCTCTGTCTCTCTCCCTCCGTCTCTCTCCCTCCGTCTCTCTGTCTCTCTCCCTCCGTCTCTCTGTCTCTCTCCCTCCGTCTCTCTGTCTCTCTCCCTCCGTCTCTCTGTCTCTCTCCCTCCGTCTCTCTGTCTCTCTCCCTCCGTCTCTCTGTCTCTCTCCCTCCGTCTCTCTCCCTCCGTCTCTCTGTCTCGCTCCCTCCGTCTCGCTCCCTCCGTCTCTCTCCCTCCGTCTCTCTCCCTCCGTCTCTCTCCCTCCGTCTCTCTCCCTCCGTCTCTCTCCCTCCGTCTCTCCGTCTCTCTCCCTCCGTCTCTCCGTCTCTCTCCCTCCGTCTCTGTGTCTCTCTCCCTCCGTCTCTGTGTCTCTCTGTCTCTCTCCCTCCGTCTCTGTGTCTCTCTGTCTCTCTCCCTCCGTCTCTCTCCCTCCGTCTCTCTCCCTCCGTCTCTCTCCCTCCGTCTCTCTCCCTCCGTCTCTCTCCCTCCGTCTCTCTCCCTCTCTCTCCCTCCGTCTCTCTGTCTCTCTCCCTCCGTCTCTCTGTCTCTCTCCCTCCGTCTCTCTGTCTCTCTCCCTCCGTCTCTCTGTCTCTCTCCCTCCGTCTCTCTGTCTCTCTCCCTCCGTCTCTCTGTCTCTCTCCCTCCGTCTCTCTGTCTCTCTCCCTCCGTCTCTCTGTCTCTCTCCCTCCGTCTCTCTGTCTCTCTCTCTCCGTCTCGCTCCCTCCGTCTCTCTGTCTCGCTCCCTCCGTCTCTCTCCCTCCGTCTCTCCGTCTCTCTCCCTCCGTCTCTCTGTCTCTCTCCCTCCGTCTCTCTGTCTCTCTCCCTCCGTCTCTCTGTCTCTCTCCCTCCGTCTCTCTGTCTCTCTCCCTCCGTCTCTCTGTCTCTCTCCCTCCGTCTCTCTGTCTCGCTCCCTCTGTCTCTCTGTCTCTGTCTCTCTCTCTCTGTCTCTCTTCGTCAGCAGAAGCGAGCAGTAGGGTTTGAGCATAGCCTGAAAGTAGGGGGGGGTGCGTAGGCAAGCTTTGACTGGAAGCCAGTGGAGTGTGCGGAGGAGCGGGCGGGTGGGGGGGGATGACATGAGAGAACTTGGAAAGATTGAACACCAGACGTGCTGCAGAGTTCTGTATAAGTTGCAGAGGTTTGATGGCACAAGCAGGGAGCCCAGCCAACAGAGAGGTGCAGTAGTCCAGACGGGAGAGGACAAGTGCCTGGTTAAGAACCTGCTTTCTGTGTCAGAAAAGGTGGTACTCTACAGATGTTGTAGAGCAGTGGTTCCCAACCAGGGGTACAAGGACCATTGGGGGTACCTGATCTATCAACAAGGGGTACTTGAGAAGACTCATGAGACTATAAGCCTCCTGGTAAAATGTACATGAGGGGGTACTTCAGGGATACTCCGGACAGAGCAAAATTCAATTGGAGGCACAGTAAGGACTGGTGTAGAGGATGAGAACCACTGGTGTAGAGGATGAGAACCCCTGGTGTAGAGGATGAGAACCACTGGTGTAGAGGATGAGAACCCCTGGACTGGTGTAGAGGATGAGAACCCCTGGTGTAGAGGATGAGAACCCCTGGTGTAGAGGATGAGAACCCCTGGTGTAGAGGATGAGAACCCCTGGTGTAGAGGATGAGAACCCCTGGTGTAGAGGATGAGAACCCCTGGTGTAGAGGATGAGAACCACAGGTGTAGAGGATGAGAACCCCTGGTGTAGAGGATGAGAACCACTGGTGTAGAGGATGAGAACCCCTGGTGTAGAGGATGAGAACCCCTGGTGTAGAGGATGAGAACCACTGGTGTAGAGGATGAGAACCACTGGTGTAGAGGATGAGAACCACAGGTGTAGAGGATGAGAACCCCTGGTGTAGAGGATGAGAACCACTGGTGTAGAGGATGAGAACCCCTGGTGTAGAGGATGAGAACCCCTGGTGTAGAGGATGAGAACCACAGGTGTAGAGGATGAGAACCACAGGTGTAGAGGATGAGAACCCCTGGTGTAGAGGATGAGAACCCCTGGTGTAGAGGATGAGAACCCCTGGTGTAGAGGATGAGAACCCCTGGTGTAGAGGATGAGAACCACAGGTGTAGAGGATGAGAACCCCTGGTGTAGAGGATGAGAACCCCTGGTGTAGAGGATGAGAACCCCTGGTGTAGAGGATGAGAACCCCTGGTGTAGAGGATGAGAACCCCTGGTGTAGAGGATGAGAACCACAGGTGTAGAGGATGAGAACCACAGGTGTAGAGGATGAGAACCCCTGGTGTAGAGGATGAGAACCCCTGGTGTAGAGGATGAGAACCACTGGTGTAGAGGATGAGAACCACTGGTGTAGAGGATGAGAACCACAGGTGTAGAGGATGAGAACCCCTGGTGTAGAGGATGAGAACCACAGGTGTAGAGGATGAGAACCCCTGGTGTAGAGGATGAGAACCACTGGTGTAGAGGATGAACCCGCAGGAGCGACAGGGTGTTGAACCAGGAGCGACAGGGTGTTGAACCAGGAGCGACAGGGTGTTGAACCAGGAGCGACAGGGTGTCGTCCAGGAGCGACAGGGTGTTGAACCAGGAGCGACAGGGTGTTGAACCAGGAGCGACAGGGTGTCGTCCAGGAGCGACAGGGTGTTGAACCAGGAGCGACAGGGTGTTGAACCAGGAGCGACAGGGTGTTGAACCAGGAGCGACAGGGTGTTGAACCAGGAGCGACAGGGTGTCGTCCAGGAGCGACAGGGTGTTGAACCAGGAGCGACAGGGTGTTGAACCAGGAGCGACAGGGTGTTGAACCAGGAGCGACAGGGTGTCGTCCAGGAGCGACAGGGTGTCGTCCAGGAGCGACAGGGTGTTGAACCAGGAGCGACAGGGTGTCGTCCAGGAGCGACAGGGTGTTGAACCAGGAGCGACAGGGTGTTGAACCAGGAGCGACAGGGTGTCGTCCAGGAGCGACTGGGTGTCGTCCAGGAGCGACAGGGTGTTGAACCAGGAGCGACAGGGTGTCGACCAGGAGCGACAGGGTGTTGAACCAGGAGCGACAGGGTGTTGAACCAGGAGCGACAGGGTGTTGAACCAGGAGCGACAGGGTGTTGAACCAGGAGCGACAGGGTGTTGAACCAGGAGCGACAGGGTGTTGAACCAGGAGCGACAGGGTGTTGAACCAGGAGCGACAGGGTGTTGTCCAGGGTCACGCCAAGGTTCTTTGCACTCAGAGGGGGGGCACTGTGGACTGGTCAACCGTGGTGGAGAGGCCTTCCCCAGGAAAAAGAGCAGAGAGAGGGTCGAGAGAAGAGCAGAGATACAGATGGAGAGAATATGAATGGGAGTGTTTTCTCTTTGACAGTGGGGGGTTCTGGGTCGCTTCGTAGTTCAGCTCGCACACACACACACCCCCCCCGCGCGGAGTAACTATCACTATTATGTGGAGGCAATTAAGTGTCTCTCTCTCTCCCTCTCCGTCTCTCTGTTCCTTAATGTAACAGTTCAACTCTCAGCCCCCCCCCCCCCCCCCCCACCCCCCCATGGGACCTGGGTGAAAAACAGAGATGGTCTAGAATGGTTTGAAGTTAGAGCCACACAGACCCTCTCGGCGGCGGCCATTTTAATGCTTCGTGCAGCTGTGTGTTTTGTTCAGACAGATGGCGTTAAGCTGAGAGTTAGGAGGTAGTTACAGAGGGACTGAATGGGAAGGCCAGACACAGACGCAGTCCCCCAGAGGATGACTGGGGATGAGGAGAGGACGGAGAAAGACTTCTGAGAAGAATTCATTCATAAATGCACCCCAGTACACACAACAAACAACATTGATGCCAAAGAGACTACGCACTACCAATACGGCTGTGTTCCTACCTCAGCCATGTCGATGGTTCCTACAGCCAGGGTCCTGTCTCATTGTGTTCCTACCTCAGCCATGTCGATGGTTCCTACAGCCAGGGTCCTGTCTCATTGTGTTCCTACCTCAGCCATGTCGATGGTTCCTACAGCCAGGGTCCTGTCTCATTGTGTTCCTACCTCAGCCATGTCGATGGTTCCTACAGCCAGGGTCCTGTCTCATTGTGTTCCTACCTCAGCCATGTCGATGGTTCCTACAGCCAGGGTCCTGTCTCATTGTGTTCCTACCTCAGCCATGTCGATGGTTCCTACAGCCAGGGTCCTGTCTCATTGTGTTCCTACCTCAGCCATGTCGATGGTTCCTACAGCCAGGGTCTTGTCTCATTGTGTTCCTACAGCCAGGGTCTTGTCTCATTGTGTTCCTACCTCAGCCATGTCGATGGTTCCTACAGCCAGGGTCCTGTCTCATTGTGTTCCTACCTCAGCCATGTCGATGGTTCCTACAGCCAGGGTCCTGTCTCATTGTGTTCCTACCTCAGCCATGTCGATGGTTCCTACAGCCAGGGTCTTGTCTCATTGTGTTCCTACCTCAGCCATGTCGATGGTTCCTACAGCCAGGGTCCTGTCTCATTGTGTACCTACCTCAGCCATGTCGATGGTTCCTACAGCCAGGGTCTTGTCTCATTGTGTTCCTACCTCAGCCATGTCGATGGTTCCTACAGCCAGGGTCCTGTCTCATTGTGTTCCTACCTCAGCCATGTCGATGGTTCCTACAGCCAGGGTCCTGTCTCATTGTGTTCCTACAGCCAGGGTCTTGTCTCATTGTGTTCCTACCTCAGCCATATCGATGGTTCCTACAGCCAGGGTCCTGTCTCATTGTGTTCCTACCTCAGCCATGTCGATGGTTCCTACAGCCAGGGTCCTGTCTCATTGTGTTCCTACCTCAGCCATGTCGATGGTTCCTACAGCCAGGGTCCTGTCTCATTGTGTTCCTACCTCAGCCATGTCGATGGTTCCTACAGCCAGGGTCCTGTCTCATTGTGTTCCTACCTCAGCCATGTCGATGGTTCCTACAGCCAGGGTCCTGTCTCATTGTGTTCCTACCTCAGCCATGTCGATGGTTCCTACAGCCAGGGTCCTGTCTCATTGTGTTCCTACCTCAGCCATGTCGATGGTTCCTACAGCCAGGGTCCTGTCTCATTGTGTTCCTACAGCCAGGGTCTTGTCTCATTGTGTTCCTACCTCAGCCATATCGATGGTTCCTACAGCCAGGGTCCTGTCTCATTGTGTTCCTACAGCCAGGGTCCTGTCTCATTGTGTTCCTACCTCAGCCATGTCGATGGTTCCTACAGCCAGGGTCTTGTCTCATTGTGTTCCTACCTCAGCCATGTCGATGGTTCCTACAGCCAGGGTCTTGTATCCCAGGATAGTCCTGTTCTTGTATCTCTTCCTCCTCTGCAGCAGGATCTGGAGCTTGTTACCCTCTCTCTTCAGGAAGTGAGGGTACTGAGGATGGATGGAAAAACAAAAAATAGAGAGAAGAATTAGCCAGGTATTTTTTTTAAGTATAGAACAGTGTTTGCATGACAGGGAAGATAGGATGAGGGTGAGGGTGAGGGTGAGGGGTGAGGGGTGAGGGGTGAGGGGTGAGGGTGAGGGGTGAGGGGTGAGGGTGAGGGGTGAGGGTGAGGGGTGAGGGTGAGGGTGAGGGTGAGGAGTGAGGGGTGAGGGTGAGGGGTGAGGGTGAGGGTGAGGGTAAGTCAAGGGGAAGTGGGCCGGATTCGAACCCATGCTGACTCTGACATACAGTATCAGTCAAAAGTTTGGACACACCTACTCATTCAAGGGTTTTTCTTTATTTTTACTATTTTCTTCATTGTAGAATAATAGTGAAGACATCAAAACTATGAAAAAACACATACGGAAACATGTAGTAACCAAAGAAGTGTTGAATCAATTTTCTTTTTAGAATTGAGATTCTTCAAAGTAGCCACCCTTTGCCTTGATGAGAGCTTTGCAACCTCTTGGGATTCTCTCAACCAGCTTCACGAGGAATGCTTTTCCAACAGTCTGGAAGGAGTTCCCACATATGCTGAGCACTTGTTGGCTGCTTTTCCTTCACTCTGCGGTCCAACTCATCCTAAACTATCTCAGTTGGGTTGAGGTCAGGTGATTGTGGATGCCAGGTCATCTGATGCAGCACTCCATCACTCTCCTTCTTGGTCAAATAGCCCTTACACAGCCTGGAGGTGTGTTGGGTCACTGTCCTGTTGAAAAACAAATGATAGTCCCACTAAGTGCAAACCAGATGGAATCGCTGCAGAATGCTGTGGTAGCCATGCTGGTTAAGTGTGCCTTGAATTCTAAATAAATCACAGACAGTGTCACCAGCAAAGCACCCCCACACCATCACACCACCTCCTCCATGCTTCACGGTGGGAACCACACATGCGGAGATCATCCGTTCACCTACTCCGCGTCTCACAAATACACGGAACCAAAAATCTAAAATTTGGACCAAAAGGACAGATTTCCACCGGTCTAATGTCCATTGCTCGTGTTTCTTGGCCCAAGCAAGTCTCTTCTTCTTATTGGTGTCTCCTCTGAACAGTTGATGTTGTGTCTTTTACTTGAACTCTGTGAGGCATTTATTTGGGCTGCAATTACTGAGGTGCAGTTAACTCTGATGAACTTATCCTCTGCGGCAGAGGTAACTCTGGGTCTTCCTTTCCTGTGGCGGTCCTCATGAGAGCCAGTTTCATCATAGCGCTTGATGGTTTTTGCGACTGCACTTGAAGAAACTTTCAAAGTTCTTGACATTTTCCGTATTGACTGACCTTCATGTCTTAAAGTAATGATGGACTGTTGTTTCTCTCTGCTTATTTGAGCTGTTCTTGCCATAATATGGACTTGGTCTTTTACCAAATAGGGCTATCTTCTGTATACCAACCCTACCCTGTCACAACACAACTGATTGGCTCAAATGCATTAAGAAGGAAATAAATTCCACAAATGAACTTTTAACAAGGCACACCTGTTAATTGAAATGCATTCCAGGTGACTACCTCATGAAGCTGGTTGAGAGAATGCCAAGAGTTTGCAAAGCTTTCATCAAGGTAAAGGGTGGCTACTTTGAAGAATCTAAAATATGAAAACATTTTTGATTTGTTTAACACTTTTTTGGTTACTACATGATTCCATATGTTTTATTTCATAGTTTTGATGTTTTCACTATTATTCTACAATGTAGAAAATAGTAAAAGTAAAGAAAAACCCTTTAATGAGTAGGTGTGTCCAAACTTTTGACTGGTACTGAACATGCAGAAAAGCCAACAGACAAGTTTATCTAGAGTGTTTACCAGCAGTGAGAAGGTGAGAGCCAGGTCAGTATTTCTGTCTAGTGTTTACCTGCAGTGAGAAGGTAAGAGCCAGGTCAGTCTGTCTAGTGTTTACCAGCAGTGAGAAGGTGAGAGCCAGGTCAGTCTGTCTAGTGTTTACCAGCAGCGAGAAGGTGAGAGCCAGGTCAGTCTGTCTAGTGTTTACCTGCAGTGAGAAGGTAAGAGCCAGGTCAGTCTGTCTAGTGTTTACCAGCAGTGAGAAGGTGAGAGCCAGGTCAGTCTGTCTAGTGTTTACCAGCAGCGAGAAGGTGAGAGCCAGGTCAGTCTGTCTAGTGTTTACCTGCAGTGAGAAGGTAAGAGCCAGGTCAGTCTGTCTAGTGTTTACCTGCAGTGAGAAGGTGAGAGCCAGGTCTGTCTATCTGTCTAGTGTTTACCTGCAGTGAGAAGGTGAGAGCCAGGTCTGTCTATCTAGTGTTTACCTGCAGTGAGAAGGTGAGAGCCAGGTCAGTCTGTCTAGTGTTTACCTGCAGTGAGAAGGTGAGAGCCAGGTCAGTCTGTCTAGTGTTTACCTGCAGTGAGAAGGTGAGAGCCAGGTCAGTCTGTCTAGTGTTTACCTGCAGTGAGAAGGTGAGAGCCAGGTCAGTCTGTCTAGTGTTTACCTGCAGTGAGAAGGTGAGAGCCAGGTCAGTCTGTCTAGTGTTTACCTGCAGTGAGAAGGTGAGAGCCAGGTCAGTCTCCACTGAGCCACTAGGGGGCAGCACTATCTCATGGGACCTCAGGATCCTCTTGGAACCCTAGGGAAAGGAATCACATCACATCAGACCAGTACTCATTTCCATTATCCAGTCCCTCCAGGATTTGACTGTTTTAATGCAGTGATGAGACACATTTGCATGCCCTCGCATAAAACGCGGGAAAATTGTGACGTTGCGATGGCAGAAATCGCAAAATCTTAGAAGGACTGATTAAAATAATTTAGTTTAGCAGATGCCCGCTATCCACAGTGACTTGCAATCTGTGCATTCAACTAAAGCAGGTGTAAACAACCCCCGTGTGGTTCTTCGCAGAGCATTGATTTAGAAGTCAGTGATAAGATTTTGGCAGCGATACCATGACGGCAATAAGCAAATGCTTGACAAAATAAATTAAGCAATACTTTACAACATAATCAATACTTTACAACATAATCAATGCTCTATAATAGTGGTCAGTCACCAACTGGTCGATCGTGGTCGATCTCCAAGGCATTCAGTCACCAAACATTTCTGTTAAAAAAACAAAAAACTACTATGATAAAGCATTGCGTTCCTATTGGTTTTTTTTTTATTCGTCTCACGCTGTTGACGGTCGGTGCACCCGATTCTGCTCTGCAAGCCGAGTAGGCTAAGTGTTCCCATTTCGAACCATTTAACGTGTCTGAAGGCACGAAACCCCTTCCTTCGCCGCGGTCCCTGAGAGCAAATCAAGTGCACTATAAGGCCTACCGCTGGCCAATCGGATGGCTCAGATGATCATGTCTGCAGTAACGCAGCAGGTGTGAAAGAAAGCTACAGCAAAGTTGATAAGGTGAGATTTCAAAAAAACGTTTAAAACCCTGACTAAAGAGAGACTGTCAACTAATACAGCAAAGAGCTGCTGTTTTTATGAGTGAGTTCATGTTTAAGTTCTCACTCATCTCTGTCAACACTTTGTATTCAAACACTTTAATAAACCATCAAAATGTGTGTTCTTCCTATTTCCACTCAGCGCTACAACCAGCACTGCAGCTGTACTAAATGAGTAGGAAGGTGTATCTATAGAATTACGTTGTTATTAGCGGCTTGGATCTTCTTTAATATCGCTAAATATTTCACTTCCTCTTTTCATAAGAGTAACAACATGAATTTGTCCATGAGGCAGAAATAAATGCAGTGCGACTCGAGTTTCGCCCATCAGCTGGAAGACGGTGTCCCTTTTGAGTCAGTGTCTGCAGAGGAAAGGGAGAGCGGAGGGATGTTGACGGGTACCGCTGATATTGACCATCAGATGCAGGCTCCAACAGCCCAGTAAAATATTTGTATGTATGCTCACTCAGCTGTGCCTGCAGTAATACAACAACTGATCGATTACCGGTGTGATCGTACAATAAAATACAGCCTACCTGTCACGTTCTGACCATAGTTCTTTTGTATTTTCTTTGTTTTAGTGTGGTCAGGGCGTGAGTTGGGTGGGTAATCTATGTTTTCTATTTCTGTGTTGGTTTTCTGTGTTTGGCCTGATATGGTTCTCAATCAGAGGCAGCTGTCAGTCGTTGTCCCTGATTGGGAACCATATTTAGGTAGCCTGTTTTCTGTTGGGTTTTGTGGGTGGTTGTCTTCAGTCTTTGTGTGTCTGCACCAGATAGAACTGTTTCGGTTTTCACTTTTGTTGTTTTGTAATTTGTAGTGTTTAGTTTTTGATTATCATTAAATTAAGATGAACACTAATCACGCTGCGCTTTGGTCCTCTCCTTCTTCCACCGACGAAAGCCGTTACACCACCTCAAATATTTTAATATCTTTTTTTTTTTATGGTTCCAAACAGCAATGAATTGGCAGAGCAATTCAAGCAAAGACAATATGCGGCGATAATGTATTGGGCCTATAGCCTACTGCACAAACCTCACTGCTACAGAACTGGTTTTAATAGCTTAATGTTGCATAGGATTACGTTTTTAAGTCATGTTAAAAAAAATATCTGAGCGGTATTATCTCTGGTTGCATTTTACATTAAGCAATGCTCTACAAAGCTCCAATATTCAACCAGCAGGTACCAGTAGAGGAAGCGGGGGCAAATGATGCACGGGGAAAAAAACATGAGCCAGGTTGAATAGCATTTGTCTGAGAGGATGTGCAGTGTACATACAGGATATACAGTACAGCGCATTCAGAATGTATTCAGAACCCCTGGACTTTTTCCACATTTTGTTACGTTACAGCCTTGTTCTAAAATGTATTAAATTAAATGATATCCTCATCAATCAACACTCAATACCTCATAATGACATCACAATACCCCATAATGACATCACAATACCTCATAATGACAAAGCGACAACAGGTTTTTAGAAATGTTTGCAAATGTATCGAAAATTCAAAAACAGAAATACCTTATTGACATAAGTATTCAGACCCTTTGCTATGAGACTCCAAATTGAGGTCAGGTGCATCCTGTTTCCATTGATCATCCTTGAGATGTTTCTACAACTTGATTGAAGTCCACCTGTGATGAATTTGGTAAGGCACACACCTGTCTATATAAGGTCCCACAGTTGACAGTGAATGTCAGAGCAAAAACCAAGCCATGAGGTCGAAGGAATTCTCCGTAGATCTCCGAGACAGGATTGTGTCGAAGCACAGATCTGGGGAAGGGTACCAAAAAATGTCTGCAGCATTGAAGGTCCCCAAGAACACAGTGGCCTCCATCATTCTTAAATTAAATACGTTTGGAACCCAATGGTCACTCTGACAGAGCTCCAGAGTTCCTCTATGGAGATGGGAGAACCTTCCAGAAGAACAACCATCTCTGCAGCACTCCACTAATCAGGCCTTTATGGTAGAGTGGCGAGACAGAAGCCACTCCTTAGTAAAAAGCACATGACAGCCCGCTTGGAGTTGCCAAAAGGCACCTAAAGGACTCAGACCATGAGAAACAAGATTCTCTGGTCTGATGAAACCAAGATTGAAATCTTTGGCCTGAATGCCAAGCATCACATCTGGAGGAAACCTGGCACCATCCCTACGGTGAAGCATGGTGGTGGCAGCATCATGCTGTGGGGATGTTTTTCAGCAGCAGGGACTGGGAGACTAGTCAGGATCGAGGCAAAGATGAACGGACAAAGTACAGAGAGATCCTTGATGAAAACCTGCTCCAAAGCGCCCAGCACCTCAGATTGGGGTGAAGGTTCACATTCCAACGACCCTAAGCACACAGCCAAGACAACGCATGAGGGCTTCGGGACAAGAGATCAAACATCTCTAGAGAGACCTGAAAATAGCTGTGCAGCGACGCTCCCCATCCAACCTGACAGAGCTTGAGAGGATCTGCAGAGAAGAATGGGAGAAACTCTCCAAATACAGGTGTGCCAAGCTTGTAGCGTCATACCCAAGAAGACTCAAGGCTGTAATCGCTGCCAAAAGTGCTTCAACAAAGTACTGAGTAAAGGTTCTGAATACTTATGTAAATGTGATATTTCTGTTTATTTATTTGAAAACATTTCCAAAAACCTGTTTTTGCTTTGTCATTATGGGGTATCGTGATGTCATTATGGGCTATTGTGATGTCATTATGGGGTGTTGTGATGTCATTATGGGGTATTGTGTATAGATTGATAAGGGGAAAAAACAATTTAATCCATTTCAGAAAAGGCTGTAAAACGTAACAAAATGTGGGAAAAGTCAAGGGGTCTGACTACTTTCTGAATGCGCTGTATGTGTAAGCTGTGTGTGAATGCAGCATTTAGATTGTGTGTACAGTATGTGTAGATATTGCATTCGGGTGTGTTCCTGTCGTACCTCCAGCCATGTGAGGTGTTTCTGAAGGGGAACGCGATAGTCATACCTGGATCTTGACAGCGATGACCACAGAGATGAGCTCCTTATCCAACTCCCTCAGGACCACCAACCTCTTCAGAGTCAGACTGCACAACCTGCACACAGAAGATAGGAGATGAATTACAACTGATCTAATGCACACACACAGAACCCCCACAAAAGACAGACAGAACAGACAAAACAGACACAGAGACAGAGACAGAGACAGAGACAGACTTAAAGAACAACACTACTAGAACTACCTTTATAATATTACAATGTTGATTAAACAGATAATTCACAGTCAAAACACATCCCTGTTAGCCTCACAGTCAAAACAAATCCCTGTTAGCCTCACAGTCAAAACAAATCCCTGTTAGCCTCACAGACAAAACAAATCCCTGTTAGCCTCACAGACAAAACAAATCCCTGTTAGCCTCACAGTCAAAACAAATCCCTTTAAGCCTCACAGTCAAAACAAATCCCTGTTAGCCTCACAGACAAAACAAATCCCTGTTAGCCTCACAGACAAAACAAATCCCTGTTAGCCTCACAGTCAAAACAAATCCCTGTAAGCCTCACAGTCAAAACAAATCCCTGTTAGCCTCACAGACAAAACAAATCCCTGTAAGCCTCACAGTCAAAACAAATCCCTGTTAGCCTCACAGACAAAACAAATCCCTGTTAGCCTCACAGACAAAACAAATCCCTGTTAGCCTCACAGTCAAAACAAATCCCTGTTAGCCTCACAGTCAAAACAAATCCCTGTTAGCCGCCCATAAACATAGAAACCCAAACCTTCATCAAGTCTATTAGTCTGTCAGTAATGGGGAAAGCTGTCTAAATAATTGAATATTATCATGTTGGGTAACGGGATGATTGACAGTCAAACCCTGTAAACCTGTGTAACCCATCATGCCGTCATCAACTGTGTTTACCAATAACCCAGAAGACATGAATCAGAGGATGTCACATCCCAACCCACAAGTCTTCAGAAGTCACTCTGTGCTGATACTGATCACGTCATGGAAAAGGCCAAGTAGTCTGGTGTTCTCAACTCTGTACTTAACAAGTAGTCTGGTGTTATCTCAACTCTGTACTTAACAAGTAGTCTGGTGTTATCTCAACTCTGTACTTAACAAGTAGTCTGGTGTTATCTCAACTCTGTACTTAACAAGTAGTCTGGTGTTATCTCAACTCTCGACTTAACAAGTAGTCTGGTGTTATCTCAACTCTGTACTTAACAAGTAGTCTGGTGTTCTCAACTCTGTACTTAACAAGTAGTCTGGTGTTATCTCAACTCTGTACTTAACAAGTAGTCTGGTGTTATCTCAACTCTGTACTTAACAAGTAGTCTGGTGTTATCTCAACTCTCGACTTAACAAGTAGTCTGGTGTTATCACAACTCTCTACTTAACAAGTAGTCTGGTGTTATCTCAACTCTCGACTTAACAAGTAGTCTGGTGTTCTCAACTCTGTACTTAACAAGACTCATTTTTGAATCCGACTTATTGCATGAATTCAGTGATAGGCTAACTCTCCAATTTCCATCCAAAAGCCACAGCTCTTAAATGGAAAAACAACTAATATTTTGATCAACAATTTTTTTTTTTTAACTAAGAAACTGAGTTGTCTAAAGAGATGCCAGACTGGTCTTTCTGAGAGAGAAAAACACAACAACAGAAATTGGCTAAAGTACACAGACCTTGTTCAAAAAGCTGGACTTGATAGTGTTACTTGATACTAACTAAGGGTGTCTGAGACAAAAGGCTAAATCCTCTTTCACTTATCTCTACTCTGTCTAGTTCTGGCTAGAGAAGGAGAAGAGGGTAAGCTGCCAACATCTCAGACTGGGCAGACTAATACCTTTTTGTCCCAAATGACACCCTATTCCACAATAGGGCTTTTGTATAAAATAAATAAAAATAGTGCACTATATAGTGAATATGATGCCATTTGGGACTCAGACTAAAAAGGGGGTAAAGGGGAAGTGGGCGGCAGGCAGTCCTCTTTACTAGAACAGCATTGTTATTACTGGAGGGGGTTTTAATAAGGCCCCCCACTGTGTTTGGACTCACTTTTCCTGGGAAAATAAACGATACGTTATCATTCCTTCTATGTGACGAACTGCTCCGTTTAACTTTTCACTACATCTTCGTCTCCAATACGAGAAGTTTAGCTGCTTGGGAAAAAACTGGCTTCCAGGGCGGCACAATTCTAGTAACTTTCTACAGAAATCCGAGATTAAAGAGAAATCCAGTCTGTACGCGTCATCATTCCAATCCTTGTCACTCTTGTCGTGTTTCGCAATTAAATGGAGGACAAGGAGCGCACTTCGAGAGTTAGGTGCATGGTGCCTGGTTGTAACACTGAGAGCATGGTGTCTGGTTGTAGGTTGTAACACTGAGGGCATGGTGTCTGGTTGTAGGTTGTAACACTGAGAGCATGGTGTCTGGTTGTAGGTTGTAACACTGAGAGCATGGTGCCTGGTTGTAGGTTGTAACACTGAGAGCATGGTGCCTGGTTGTAGGTTGTAACACTGAGGGCATGGTGACTGGTTGTAGGTTGTAACACTGAGAGCATGGTGCCTGGTTGTAGGTTGTAACACTGAGAGCATGGTGCCTGGTTGTAGGTTGTAACACTGAGAGCATGGTGCCTGGTTGTAGGTTGTAACACTGAGAGCATGGTGCCTGGTTGTAGGTTGTAACACTGAGAGCATGGTGTCTGGTTGTAGGTTGTAACACTGAGGGCATGGTGTCTGGTTGTAGGTTGTAACACTGAGGGCATGGTGTCTGGTTGTAGGTTGTAACACTGAGAGCATGGTGTCTGGTTGTAGGTTGTAACACTGAGAGCATGGTGTCTGGTTGTAGGTTGTAACACTGAGGGCATGGTGCCTGGTTGTAGGTTGTAACACAGAGCATGGTGCCTGGTTGTAGGTTGTAACACTGAGAGCATGGTGCCTGGTTGTAGGTTGTAACACTGAGGGCATGGTGCCTGGTTGTAGGTTGTAACACTGAGAGCATGGTGTCTGGTTGTAGGTTGTAACACTGAGAGCATGGTGCCTGGTTGTAGGTTGTAACACTGAGAGCATGGTGTCTGGTTGTAGGTTGTAACACTGAGGGCATGGTGTCTGGTTGTAGGTTGTAACACTGAGAGCATGGTGCCTGGTTGTAGGTTGTAACACTGAGGGCATGGTGCCTGGTTGTAGGTTGTAACACTGAGAGCATGGTGTCTGGTTGTAGGTTGTAACACTGAGAGCATGGTGCCTGGTTGTAGGTTGTAACACTGAGAGCATGGTGCCTGGTTGTAGGTTGTAACACTGAGAGCATGGTGCCTGGTTGTAGGTTGTAACACTGAGAGCATGGTGCCTGGTTGTAGGTTGTAACACTGAGAGCATGGTGCCTGGTTGTAGGTTGTAACACTGAGAGCATGGTGTCTGGTTGTAGGTTGTAACACTGAGAGCATGGTGTCTGGTTGTAGGTTGTAACACTGAGGGCATGGTGCCTGGTTGTAGGTTGTAACACTGAGAGCATGGTGCCTGGTTGTAGGTTGTAACACTGAGAGCATGGTGCCTGGTTGTAGGTTGTAACACTGAGAGCATGGTGCCTGGTTGTAGGTTGTAACACTGAGAGCATGGTGCCTGGTTGTAGGTTGTAACACTGAGAGCATGGTGTCTGGTTGTAGGTTGTAACACTGAGAGCATGGTGTCTGGTTGTAGGTTGTAACACTGAGAGCATGGTGCCTGGTTGTAGGTTGTAACACTGAGAGCATGGTGCCTGGTTGTAGGTTGTAACACTGAGGGCATGGTGACTGGTTGTAGGTTGTAACACTGAGAGCATGGTGCCTGGTTGTAGGTTGTAACACTGAGAGCATGGTGCCTGGTTGTAGGTTGTAACACTGAGGGCATGGTGCCTGGTTGTAGGTTGTAACACTGAGGGCATGGTGCCTGGTTGTAGGTTGTAACACTGAGGGCATGGTGCCAGGTTTGGAGGCATGATACATGTTAACAGGCTGTAACACTGAGGGGCAATGTAACATGTTAACAGGCTGTAACACTGAGGGGCCATGTAACATGTTAACAGGCTGTAACACTGAGGGGGCATGTAACATGTTAACAGGCTGTAACACTGAGGGGGCATGTAACATGTTAACAGGCTGTAACACCGAGGGGCAATGTAACATGTTAACAGGCTGTAACACTGAGGGGGCATGTAACATGTTAACAGGCTGTAACACTGAGGGGGCATGTAACATGTTAACAGGCTGTAACACTGAGGGGGCATGTAACATGTTAACAGGCTGTAACACTGAGGGGGCATGTAACATGTTAACAGGCTGTAACACTGAGGGGCAATGTAACATGTTAACAGGCTGTAACACTGAGGGGGCATGTAACATGTTAACAGGCTGTAACACTGAGGGGCCATGTAACATGTTAACAGGCTGTAACACTGAGGGGGCATGTAACATGTTAACAGGCTGTAACACTGAGGGGCCATGTAACATGTTAACAGGCTGTAACACTGAGGGGGCATGTAACATGTTAACAGGCTGTAACACTGAGGGGCCATGTAACATGTTAATAGCCTGTAACACAGAGAGCATGGTGTCTGGTTGTAGGTTGTAACACTGAGGGCATGGTGCCTGGTTGTAGGTTGTAACACTGAGGGCATGGTGCCTGGTTGTAACACTGAGGGCATGGTGCCTGGTTGTAGGTTGTAACACTGAGGGCATGGTGCCTGATTGTAGGTTGTAACACTGAGAGCATGGTGCCTGGTTGTAGGTTGTAACACTGAGAGCATGGTGCCTGGTTGTAGGTTGTAACACTGAGGGCATGGTGCCTGGTTGTAGGTTGTAACACTGAGGGCATGGTGCCTGGTTGTAGGTTGTAACACTGAGGGCATGGTGCCAGGTTTGGAGGCATGATACATGTTAACAGGCTGTAACACTGAGGGGCAATGTAACATGTTAACAGGCTGTAACACTGAGGGGCCATGTAACATGTTAACAGGCTGTAACACTGAGGGGGCATGTAACATGTTAACAGGCTGTAACACTGAGGGGGCATGTAACATGTTAACAGGCTGTAACACCGAGGGGCAATGTAACATGTTAACAGGCTGTAACACTGAGGGGGCATGTAACATGTTAACAGGCTGTAACACTGAGGGGGCATGTAACATGTTAACAGGCTGTAACACTGAGGGGGCATGTAACATGTTAACAGGCTGTAACACTGAGGGGGCATGTAACATGTTAACAGGCTGTAACACTGAGGGGCAATGTAACATGTTAACAGGCTGTAACACTGAGGGGGCATGTAACATGTTAACAGGCTGTAACACTGAGGGGCCATGTAACATGTTAACAGGCTGTAACACTGAGGGGGCATGTAACATGTTAACAGGCTGTAACACTGAGGGGCCATGTAACATGTTAACAGGCTGTAACACTGAGGGGGCATGTAACATGTTAACAGGCTGTAACACTGAGGGGCCATGTAACATGTTAATAGCCTGTAACACAGAGAGCATGGTGTCTGGTTGTAGGTTGTAACACTGAGGGCATGGTGCCTGGTTGTAGGTTGTAACACTGAGGGCATGGTGCCTGGTTGTAACACTGAGGGCATGGTGCCTGGTTGTAGGTTGTAACACTGAGGGCATGGTGCCTGATTGTAGGTTGTAACACTGAGAGCATGGTGCCTGGTTGTAGGTTGTAACACTGAGGGCATGGTGCCCGGTTGTAGGTTGTAACACTGAGAGCATGGTGCCTGGTTGTAGGTTGTAACACTGAGGGCATGGTGCCTGGTTGTAGGTTGTAACACTGAGGGCATGGTGCCTGATTGTAGGTTGTAACACTGAGAGCATGGTGCCTGGTTGTAGGTTGTAACACTGAGAGCATGGTGCCTGGTTGTAGGCTGTAACACTGAGAGCATGGTGCCTGGTTATAGGTTGTAACACTGAGAGCATGGTGCCCGGTTGTAGGTTGTAACACTGAGAGCATGGTGTCTGGTTGTAGGTTGTAACACTGAGAGCATGGTGCCTGGTTGTAGGTTGTAACACTGAGAGCATGGTGCCTGGTTGTAGGTTGTAGCCTAAACAACTGCCTGCCATGTAATAATAATAATAATAATAATAATTTGGGGGTTGTTTATATTTGTCCTGTTACACACAAGTGCGTAATGAAAATGTTTCTTGCATATCCCCCTGAGACACCCTCAGGGAGTGGGGTCACCATATCCCAACTCCCCCTGAGACACCAGCAGGGAGTGGGGTCACAGCCAGGGTCGCGACCAGGGTCACCATATCCCAACACCCCCTGAGACACCCACAGGGAGTGGGGTCACGACCAGGGTCACCATATCCCAACTCCCCCTGAGACACCTGCAGGGAGTGGGGTCACGGCCAGGGTCACCATATCCCAACTCCCCCTGAGACACCTGCAGGGAGTGGGGTCACGACCAGGGTCACCATATCCCAACTCCCCCTGAGACACCTGCAGGGAGTGGGGTCACGGCCAGGGTCACCATATCCCAACTCCCCCTGAGACACCTGCAGGGAGTGGGGTCACGGCCAGGGTCACCATATCCCAACACCCCCTGAGACACCTGCAGGGAGTGGGGTCACGGCCAGGGTCACCATTGTACAGCGCCCCTGAAGCAATCAGGGTTAAGTGCCTTGCTCAAGGGCATAGTTACAGATTGTCTTTTTTTATTTTTATTACTTTGTCGGCTCCGGCATTTGAACCCGTAACCTTTTGGTTATCGCCCCAAGCGTTTTCCTTCAAGTCAACATGACCAGTTTATAAATATAAATAAGAATGGGCTAGCAGTTTTATTCGAAAGACCCCACGTCAACATCACCACCGTGTTACAAAGTGGGATTAAAATGGATCTACACAAAATATGAATGAATAAATGAAAAAAAGACTACTATATCTTGATTATTCAACCATGTGCTTTGCTTGTACTTAGCTCCATTCAATTTATTTTTCATCCTGAAAAACTCCACAGTCCTTAATGATTGACAAGCATACTCATAACATGATGCAGCCACCACTATGCTTGAAAATATGGAGAGTGGTACTCAGTGATGTGTTGTATTGGATTTGCCCCAAACATAACACTTTCTATTCAGGACAATTAATTGCTTTGCCATATTTTTTGCAGTTTTACTTTAGCGCCTTGTTTCAAACAGGATGCATGTTTCGGAATATTTGTATTCTGTACAGGCTTCCTTCTTTTCACTCTGTCATTTAGGTTAGTATTGTGGGGTAACTACAATGTTGTTGATCCATCCTCAGTTTCTTCTTATCACAGCCATTAAACTCTGTAGCTGTTTTAAAGTCACCATTGGCCTCATGGTGAAATCCCTCAGCGGTTTCCTTCCTCTCCGGCAACTGAGTTAGGAAGGACGCCTGTATCTTTGTAGTGACTGGGTGTATTGATACACCATCCAAAGTGTAATTAATAACTTCACCATGCTCAAAGGGATATTCAATGTCTGGTTTTAAAAATGTACCCATCTACCAACAGGTGCCCTTCTTTGCGAGGCATTGGAAAACCTCCCTGGTCTTTGTGGTTGAATCTGTGTTTGAAATTCACTACTCGACTGAGGGACCTTACAGATAATTGTATGTGTGGGGTACAGAGATGAGGTAGTCATTCAAAAATCATGTTAAACACTATTATTTGTTTACTGTAAAATAGCATTGTATCTGGTCTAACACCATTTTTTACCAAACTTTTCTAAGGGTTGGTAGCAGGCTGATTGGTCGACTATTTGAGCCAGTAAAGGGGGCTTTACTATTCTGAGGTAGCGGAATGACTTTAGCTTCCCTCCAGGCCTGAGGGCACACACTTTCTAGTAGGCTTAAATTGAAGATATGGCAAATAGGAGTGGCAATATCGTCCGCTATTATCCTCAGTAATTTTCCATCCAAGTTGTCAGACCCCGATTGCTTGTCATTGTTAATTGACAACAATAATATTTTCACCTCTTCCACACTCAATTACAATGCTTGTCTTTCATAATTTGGTCAGATATACTTGGATGTGTAGTGTCAGCGTTCGTCGCTGGCATGTCATGCCTAAATCGGCTAATCTTGCCAATGAAAAAAATCATTAAAAGTAGTTGGCATTATCAGTGGGTTTTGTAATGAACGAGCCATCTGATTCAATGAATGATGGAGCTGAGTTTGCCTTTTTTCCCCAAAATGTCATCAATCCTTCTTTATATAATTTATCTTTGCTTCATAGTGTAGTTTCTTCTTCTTTAGTTTAGTCACATGATTTCTCAGTTTGCAGTACGTTTTGCCAGTCGATTGTCCAGCCTGATTTATTGGCCATTCCTTTTGCCTCATCCCTCTCAACTATATATACTTTTTTTAATTCCTCATCGATCCACGGGGATTTAACAGTTTTTACAGTCATTTTCTTAATGAGTGCATGCCTTATTAGTAACATGGGATAAGCAATTGCATAAATGTGTCAAGTGTCACGTCTGTTTGCTCCTCATTACACACCACAGACCAACAAATATTATTTACATCAACAACATAGGAATCACTACAAAACTTATTGTATGACCTCGTATACACTATATTAGGCCCAGTCTTTGGAACGTTGGTTTTTCTAGATATGGCTGTTATATTGTGATCACTTCATCCGATGAATCTGGATACTGCTTTCAAGCACATTTCTGCTGCATTAGTAAAGATGTGATCAATACATATTGATGATTTCATTCCTGTGTTGTTTGTAACTACCCTGGTAGGTTGACTGATAACCTGATCCAGGTTGCAGGCACTGGTTACAGTTTGAAGCCTTTTCTTGAGTGGGCAGCTTGATGAAAGCCAGTCAATATTTAAAAATCACCCAGAAAATATACCTCTCTGTTGATATCACATAAGTTATCAAGCATTTCACACATGTTATCCAGACACTTGACATCTGTGGTTGTTTAGTACACGGCCTCACATGTGAATCCTTAAAGAGATGGGTGGGGCTAAAGCTTAACAGGGTGTGAGAGATGTTTGAATGGGTGTAGACAAAGAAGAGCTCTCCAGTAGGTACCAAAACATTCCAGAGCCATTTTGTCAAAAGAGAGGTTACAAGTTCATCAACGTTGAAAGCAGAATTACTTCAGCCAGTTGTTAAGAGAGAGAATCCTGCTAAAGCGTTCAATGCCACGATTCAGAGAGGACACAGGGCCGAATATGATGGGTCTTATATTAGTGTCTAGCAGAGAGTCAATCAGCTCTTTAAAAATCCAGCTTCAACTGTTCAGAGCTGCCCTTCATAATGTCATTAAAACCCACATGAACTACGATAGAATCGATTTCCATGTCCTGGTGTAGTACATTCAGGAGCAGCTTAGTAATGTCATTAGAACCCACATGTCCTGGTGTAGTACATTCAGGAGCAGCTTAGTAATGTCATTAGAACCCACATGTCCTGGCGTAGTACATTCAGGAGCAGCTTAGTAATGTCATTAGAACCCACATGTCCTGGTGTAGTACATTCAGGAGCAGCTTAGTAATGTCATTAGAACCCACATGTCCTGGCGTAGTACATTCAGGAGCAGCTTAGTAATGTCATTAGAACCCACATGTCCTGGTGTAGTACATTCAGGAGCAGCTTAGTAATGTCATTAGAACCCACATGTCCTGGCGTAGTACATTCGGGAGCAGCTTAGTAATGTCATTAGAACCCACATGTCCTGGTGTAGTACATTCAGGAGCAGCTTAGTAATGTCATTAGAACCCACATGTCCTGGTGTAGTACATTCAGGTAGCAGCTTAGTAATGTCATTAGAACCCACATGTCCTGGTGTAGTACATTCAGGAGCAGCTTAGTAATGTCATTAGAACCCACATGTCCTGGCGTAGTACATTCAGGAGCAGCTTAGTAATGTCATTAGAACCCACATGTCCTGGCGTAGTACATTCAGGAGCAGCTTAGTAATGTCATTAGAACCCACATGTCCTGGTGTAGTACATTCAGGAGCAGCTTAGTAATGTCATTAGAACCCACATGTCCTGGCGTAGTACATTCAGGAGCAGCTTAGTAATGTCATTAG
Organism: Salvelinus namaycush; assembly: GCF_016432855.1. Taxonomy (NCBI): domain Eukaryota; kingdom Metazoa; phylum Chordata; class Actinopteri; order Salmoniformes; family Salmonidae; genus Salvelinus; species Salvelinus namaycush. The sequence goes on from NC_052321.1 coordinate 3,298,698, forward strand.
AACCCACATGTCCTGGCGTAGTACATTCAGGAGCAGCTTAGTAATGTCATTAGAACCCACATGTCCTGGCGTAGTACATTCAGGAGCAGCTTAGTAATGTCATTAGAACCCACATGTCCTGGCGTAGTACATTCAGGAGCAGCTTAGTAATGTCATTAGAACCCACATGTCCTGGCGTAGTACATTCAGGAGCAGCTTAGTAATGTCATTAGAACCCACATGTCCTGGCGTAGTACATTCAGGAGCAGCTTAGTAATGTCATTTACTCCAGCTCTGGGATAGAACAATGAAAGGGGTTGAAAACTTATTGACTCAAGACATCTCCGTTTTTCATTTTGTATTAAATTTTGTAAACATTTTGAAAAACATAATTCCACTTTGACATTATGGGGTAATTGTGTGTAGACCAGTGAAGGGGGGGGGGGGGGGGGGGGGGAAGTCAATTTAAATCGATTGTAAATTTCTGTTGGAACTGTACGTTTAAAATCCTTCTAGCGGTAATGATTCTACTCTAAACTTTGTTATATTTTGAAGTACAGTACACATTCTAGGTAGGGGGGGGGGGGGGGGGGGGGGGGGTGTTTCCACATAACAATACAAGGCTCATTTGAAAAAGAGACTTGGATCTCAATATGGGTCTTCCTGTAAATAAATGGGGCCAATGTGTGACATTGGGATCAACATTTCTAAAATGGTATGAACACAAAAATCATTACCTTGATGCTTTCTCTGTTAAATCCACTCGAGACCATGCTGTAAATCAAGCCGACAACAACAGATGCTCAAACATCCATTCACTGTGGATCCAGCCACAACTGTCTACACCGGTGTAACGAATGACACACCAAAATATTCCGGACATTCCTCGCGAACCTCTTCGCCCCCCCCCCAATACCCCACAATGACAAAGCAAAAACAGGTTTCTAATTTTGTTTGCTAATTTATTAAAAACAAAAAACTTAAATACCTTATATACATAAGCATTTGCTATGAGACTCAAATTTGAGCTCAGGTGCATCCTGTTTCCATTGATCATCCTTGAGATGTTTCTACAACTTGATTGGAGTCCACTTGTGGTAAATTCAATTAATTGGACATGATTTGGAAAGGCACACACCTGTCTATATAATGTCTCACAGTTGACAGTGCATGTCAGAGCAAAAACCAAGCCATGAGGTCAAAGGAATTGTCCGTAGAGCTCCGAAACAGGATTGTGTCAAGGCACAGATCTGGGGATGGGTACCAAAAAATGGCTGCAGCATTGAAGGTCCCCAAGAACACAGTGGCCTTCATTATTCGCAAATGGAAGACGTTTGGAACCACCAAGACTCTTCCTAGAGCTGGCCGTCCGGCCAAACTGAGCAATTAGGGGAGAGAGGCCTTGGTCAGGAATGTGACCAAGAACCCAATAGTCACTAATGACAGAGCTCCAGAGTTCCTTTGTGGAGATGGGAGAACCTTCCAGAAGGATAACCATCTCCGCAGCACTCCACCAATCAAGCCTTTATGGTAGAGTGGCCAGACGGGAGCCACTCCTCAGTAAAAGGCACATGACAGCCCGTTTGGAGTTTGCCAAAAGGTACCTAAAGGACTCTCAGACCATGAGAAACAAGATTCTCTGGTCTGATGAAACCAAGATTGCACTCTTTGGCCTGAATGCCAAGCATCACGTCTGGAGGAAACCTGGCACCATCCCTACGGTGAAGCATGGTGGTGGCAGCATCATGCTGTGGGGATGTTTTTTCGGCGACAGTGACTGGGAGACTAGTCAGGATCGAGGGAAAGATGAACGGAGCAAAGTACAGAGAGATCCTTGATGAAAACCTGCTCCAGAGAGCTTAGAACCTCAGACTGGGGTGAAGGCTCACCTTCCAACAGGACAACGACCCCAAACACACAGCCAAGACAACGCAGGAGTGGCTTCGGGACAAGTCTCTGAATGTCCTTGAGTGGCCCAGCCAGAGCCCGGACTTGAACCCGATCAAACATCTCTGGAGAGACCAGAAAATAGCTGTGCAGCGACGCTCCCCATCAAACCTGACAGAGCTTGAGAGGATCTGCAGAGAAGAATGGGAGAAACTCCCCAAATACAGGTGTGCCAAGCTTGTAGCGTCATACCTAAGAAGACCCGAGGCTGTAAACGCTGCCAAAAACCAGCCACGTAGCTTACACCGATAACTTGCTCCCGGACAAGCTGAACACCTTCGCCCGCTTTGAGGATAACACAGTGCCACCGACGCGGTCCGCTCCCAAGGACTATGGGCTCTCATTCTTCGTGGCCGATGTGAATAAGACATTTTAACGTGTTAACCCTCGCAAGGCAGACGGCATCCCTAGCCACGTCCTCAGAGCATGCGCAGACCAGCTGGCTGTTTACGGACATATTCAATCTCTCCCTATCCCAGTCTGCTGTTCCCACTTGCTTCAAGATGTCCACCATTGTTTTTTACATTTATTTAACCTTTATTTGACTTTACAATGACGCCCTACACCGGCCAAACCCAGACGACTCTGGGCCAATAGTGCGCCGCCCTACGAGACTCCCAATCACAGCCGGTTGTGATACAGCCTGGATTCGAACCCAGGGTGTTTGTAGTGATGCCTCTAGCACTGATATGCAGTGACTTAGACCACTGCGCCACTCATGCGCCCCAAGAAAGCAAAGAAAGTAAAGGTAACTGAACTAAATGACTATCGCCCCGTAGGACTCACTTCTGTCATCATGAAGTGCTTTGAGGATCAAATCACCTCTACCTTACCCGACACCCTAGACCCACTTCAATTTGATTACCGCCCCAATAGATCCACAGAAGATGCAATCACCATCGCACCTCACACTGCCCCATCCCATCTGGACAAGAGGAATACCTATGTAAGAATGCTGTTCATTGACTACAGCTCAGCATTCAACACCATAGTACCCTCCAAGCTCATCATTAAGCTCGGGGCCCTGGGTCTGAACCCCTCCCTGTGCAACTAGGTCCTGGACTTCCTGACGGGCCGCCCCCCAGGTGGTGAAGGTAGGAAACAACACCTCCACTTCGCTGATCCTCAACACAGAGGCCCCACAAGGGTGCGTGCTCAGCCCACTCCTGTACTCCATGTTCACCCATGAATGCATGGCCACGCACGCCTCCAACTCAATCATCAAGTTTGCAGACGACAACAGTTGTAGGCCTGATTACCAACAATGATGAGACAGCCTTCAGGGAGGAGGTGAGGGCCCTGGCGGAGAGGTGCCAGGAAAATAACCTCTCCCTCAACGTCAACAAAACAAAGGAGATGATCGTGGACTTCAGGAAACAGCAGAGAGAGCACCCCCCTATCCACAACGGGACAGTAGTGGAGAAGGTGAAAAGCTTCAAGTTCCACGGTGTACACATCACTGACAATCTGAATTGGTCCACCCACACATACAGTGTTGTGAAGAAGGAGCAACAGTTCAACCTCAGGAGGCAGAAGAAATGTGGCTTGGCCCCTAAGACCGTCACAAACTTTTACAGATGCACAATTGAGAGCATCCTGTCGGGCTGTATCACCGCCTGGTAGGGCAACTGCACCGCCCGCAACCACAGGGCTCTCCAGAGGGTGGTACAGTCTGCCCAACGCATCACCGGGGGCACACTGCCTGCCCTCCAGGACACCTACAGCACAGGAAGGCCAAAAAGATAATCAAGGACCCAAAAATAACCCAAAAATATAATATAGGACAACAACCACCCGAGCCACGGCCTGTTCACCCCATTATCATCCAGAAGGCGAGGTCAGTACAGGTGCATCAAAGCTGGGACCGAGAGACTGAAAAACAGCTTCTATCTCAAGGCCATCAGACTATTAAATAGCCATCACTAGCCAGTTACTCAACCCTGCACCTTAGAGGCTGCTGCCCTATAGACATGGAATCACTGGCCACTTTAATAATGGAACACTAGTCACTTTAATAATGTTTACATACTGCACTACTCATCTCATATGTATATACTGTATTATATTCTACTGTATTTTAGTCAATGCCACACCGACATTGCTCGTCCTAATATTTACATATTTCTTAATTCCATTCTTTTACTTTTAGATGTGTGTATTGTTATGAATTGTTAGATACTACTGCACTGTTGGAGCTAGAAACACAAGCATTTCACTACACCCACAATAACATCTGCTAAATATGTGTATGTGACCAATAAAATATGATTTGATTTAAAACATATCCAGAATATATTAGTTTGACTCGCCAAATAAAAACAATAAAAAGCAATAGAATTTATATTGGCAAAAACTACTGCGCCAGAAAAAACAAATGGGCTTTTTTGTGGGAGAGATCCAGAGAGCTGTGGGCTACGGGGGGGAGAGATCCAGAGAGCTGTGGGCTAAGGGAGGGAGAGATCCAGAGAGCTGTGGGCTAAGGGAGGGGAGAGATACAGAGAGCTGTGGGCTAAGGGGGGGGGAGAGATACAGAGAGCTGTGGGCTACGGGGGGGGAGAGATTCAGAGAGCTGTGGGCTACGGGTGGGGAGAGATACAGAGAGCTGTGGGCTAAGGGGGGGGGGGAGATACAGAGAGCTGTGGGCTAAGGGGGGGAGAGATACAGAGAGCTGTGGGCTAAGGGGGGGGGGGGGCTGTCTGTCAGGGGACAGTAATAGGAGAGATCCAGAGAGCTGTGGACTAAGGGGGGGGGGGGGGGGGGGGGGAGATACAGAGAGCTGTGGGCTAAGGGGGGGGGGGGGGGGGGGGGGGGGTACAGAGAGCTGTGGGCTAAGGGGGGGGGGGGGGGCTGTCTGTCAGGGGACAGTAATAGGAGAGATCCAGAGAGCTGTGGACTAAGGGGGGGAGAGATCCAGAGAGCTGTGGGCTAAGGGGGGGGAGAGATCCAGAGAGCTGTGGGCTAAGGGGGGGGAGAGATCCAGAGAGCTGTGGGCTAAGGGGGGGAGAGATCCAGAGAGCTGTGGGCTAAGGGGGGGAGAGATACAAAGAGCTGTGGGCTAAGGGGGAGGGGGGGGGGGATACAGAGAGCTGTGGGCTAAGGGGGGGGGGAGATACAGAGAGCTGTGGGCTAAGGGGGGGAGAGATCCAGAGAGCTGTTGGCTAAGGGGGGGGAGAGATACAAAGAGCTGTGGGCTAAGGGGGGGGGGGGGGGAGATACAGAGAGCTGTGGGCTAAGGGGGGGAGAGATCCAGAGAGCTGTTGGCTAAGGGGGGGGAGAGATACAAAGAGCTGTGGGCTAAGGGGGGGGGGGGGGGGGGGGATACAGAGAGCTGTGGGCTAAGGGGGGGGGGGGGGGGGGGATACAGAGAGCTGTGGGCTAAGGGGAGGGGGGGGGGGGGAGATACAGAGAGCTGTGGGCTAAGGGGGGGGGGGGGAGATACAGAGAGCTGTGGGCTAAGGGGGGGAGAGATCCAGAGAGCTGTGGGCTAAGGGGGGGAGAGATACAAAGAGCTGTGGGCTAAGGGGGAGGGGGGGGGATACAGAGAGCTGTGGGCTAAGGGGGGGGGGAGATACAGAGAGCTGTGGGCTAAGGGGGGGAGAGATCCAGAGAGCTGTTGGCTAAGGGGGGGGAGAGATACAAAGAGCTGTGGGCTAAGGGGGGGGGGGGGGAGATACAGAGAGCTGTGGGCTAAGGGGGGGAGAGATCCAGAGAGCTGTTGGCTAAGGGGGGGGAGAGATACAAAGAGCTGTGGGCTAAGGGGGGGGGGGGGGGGGGAGATACAGAGAGCTGTGGGCTAAGGGGGGGGGGGGGGGGGGGGAGATACAGAGAGCTGTGGGCTAAGGGGAGGGGGGGGGGGAGATACAGAGAGCTGTGGGCTAAGGGGGGGGGGGGAGATACAGAGAGCTGTGGGCTAAGGGGAGGGGGAGGGGAGATACAGAGAGCTGTGGGCTAAGGGGGGAGAGATCCAGAGAGCTGTGGGCTAAGGGGGGGGGGGGGGGGGGGGGATACAGAGAGCTGTGGGCTAAGGGGGAGGGGGAGGGGAGATACAGAGAGCTGTGGGCTAAGGGGAGGGGGAGGGGGCTGTCAGGGGACAGTAATAGAACTAGCGTCTGAGTCCCAAATGGCACCCTATTCTCTATATAGTGCTCTGGCCAAAAGTAGTGCACTACGTAATATAGGAATCAGGTCTCCATTTCAGATGCAGAAATAGCCCAGTACTAGGGAACCCTAGAGACTCGGGAGAGACCACACGGGGAGTCCAGTTACCAAACTGTCCTTTAACTGGGATTGATGTTGATTCCTAGAATAACCGATGGAGGACAGGACATAACACCAATAAATACAACCATATTGAAAAACAGGAAGTAGGTCTAAAAGACTCCAGTAACACATAACAGGAGAACATATGATTTAAATTATTTATACTTTTACTTCACCAAGTCCGTTATGAAGTCTTGGCTCAAAGCCTTTTGAAATACCACTGCAATAAATAAATAAAACAACTATTTTTAATAACAGAGAAAAAAGATTAGACTTTAGACAACAGCCTAAAGTAGCAAGGTAATAAAGTAGTTGGGCTGATATAACTTCAACCAGCCAAGTCAGTTAAACAAATTCTTAACTAAATGTAGTCAATGGCGAAAAAGTCTTTTGAAGCTCAATCCCATCGTTAGGTTGAGTGACAGTCTCTAACGGCAACAGAGGAGGAGGCTAAGCAAGCAAGTCAGCCATTGTTGAAATAGACAACCTTGGAGGATGTGTATGTTTTTACTATCAGTGTGGGGATCAGAAGTCCAGAAGACCTCACAAGGACAGTAAAAATAAGGACAATTCAGACAAGTGGGGACATTTCGCTGGTCCCCACAAGGAAAAAGGCTATTTTAGGCTAAGGGGTTAGGTTTAGGAGTTCGGGTTAGGTTTAGGAGTTCGGGTTAGGTTTAGGAGTTCGGGGTTAGGAGTTCGGGTTAGGAGTTTGGGTTAGGTTTAGGGGTTCAGGCTAGGTTTAGGAGTTCGGGTTAGGAGTTTGGGTTAGGTTTAGGAGTTCGGGGTTAGGAGTTTGGGTTAGGTTTAGGAGTTCGGGGTTAGGAGTTCGGGTTAGGAGTTTGGGTTAGGTTTAGGGGTTCAGGCTAGGTTTAGGAATTCGGGTTAGGAGTTTGGGTTAGGTTTAGGAGTTCGGGTTAGGTTTAGGGGTTCAGGCTAGGTTTAGGAGTTTGGGGTCAAGGGTTAGGGAAAATAGGATTTTGAATGGTTATCAATTGTTTGGTCCCCCCAAGGATACGAAAACAAACGTGTGTGTGTGTGTGTGTGTGTGTGTGTGTGTGTGTGTGTGTGTGTGTGTGCGTTGAGCAGTGTAGAGTTTAAGACAATGTGAGCCTTTCTTGGGTAGTTTGTCTATTGCGCCTTGCTGTAGTTCCTGAGGCTGTGTTGAAGAGAAAGACATTGTTTGCGTACCCAATGGAACCCCATTCCCGATATAGTGCACTACTTTTGACCATGGGTGATAGTGATATTTTGGGACGATAATATAGCGATCCAAGTATAGATTTGTAAAACAAAACAACAAATATATATATTATTGGTAGATAGTACTAGTTGGCTGCACCTTGTGCCAAAACTCTGGTATTTTTAATCCTATAGCTTATTCTCCATCTTCTTTTTAAATACTGAGACATTTGGAACATTCAAATGGGGCCCTGGGCAAAATAGTGCACTGCATAGGTGATGAGGTTCGATTTGGAACACAGTTTAATGTTAGTGTTGAGAAAGACATCTATTCAGCTGCCTGCCTGTCTGCATCATCCTCAGTCCTGTCACTGTCATCTCTCTCACACACACACACACACACACACACACACACACACACACACACACACACACACACACACACACACACACACACACACACACACACACACACACACACACACACACACACACACACACACACACACACACACACACACACAGAGGAACAATGGGCTTAGTTCTTATATCTAACTGTTTTATATTCTTAAAACCGGTCTCCCGACACGGTTGCATGCCGATCACAAACCTACATTTATCCTCGTTGTGAAACAAGCTGATTCGGGTTGCAAAATTCTGGTAATTCTCAAAATGTCCAAGTGTTCCAGAAGATTCCGGGAATTAGTAGGGTATAAACAGGCCATCTGGGAATCCTTCAATCCTTCAACCAGGATTTCCAGAACTTTGGTTAGAAAGTTACCGGTTATTTTGTCGAGTGTGCAAGGGGGCGTGTGTGTGTGATTTATTTCAGAATGTATTAAATTAAAAAGAACCCAACCAAAGCCGGGTGGGCTGTCCGCTTAGTCGCCTCGCACAATTAGAACGGGTCTCTATTTTAGTGTTTTATCGCCTCGCACAATTAGAACGGGTCTCTAATTTAGTGTTTTATAGCCTCGTACAATTAGAACGGGTCTCTAATTTAGTGTTTTATCGCCTCGTACAATTAGAACGGGTCTCTAATTTAGTGTTTTATCGCCTCGCACAATTAGAACGGGTCTCTAATTTAGTGTTTTATCGCCTCGCACAATTAGAACGGGTCTCTATTTTAGTGTTTTATCGCCTCGCACAATTAGAACGGGTCTCTAATTTAGTGTTTTATCGCCTCGCACAATTAGAACGGGTCTCTATTTTAGTGTTTTATCGCCTCGCACAATTAGAACAGGTCTCTATTTTAGTGTTTTATCTCCTCGCACAATTAGAACGGGTCTCTAATTTAGTGTTTTATCGCCTCGCACAATTAGAACGGGTCTCTATTTTAGTGTTTTATCGCCTCGCACAATTAGAACGGGTCTCTAATTTAGTGTTTTATCGCCTCGCACAATTAGAACGGGTCTCTATTTTAGTGTTTTATCGCCTCGCACAATTAGAACAGGTCTCTATTTTAGTGTTTTATCTCCTAGCACAATTAGAACGGGTCTCTATTTTAGTGTTTTATCGCCTCGCACAATTAGAACAGGTCTCTATTTTAGTGTTTTATCTCCTAGCACAATTAGAACGGGTCTCTATTTTAGTGTTTTATCGCCTCGCACAATTAGAACGGGTCTCTATTTTAGTGTTTTATCTCCTCGCACAATTAGAACGGGTCTCTAATTTAGCATTTTATCGCCTCGCACAATTAGAACAGGTCTCTATTTTAGTGTTTTATCTCCTCGCACAATTAGAACAGGTCTCTATTTTAACGTTTTATCGCCTCGCACAATTAGAACAGGTCTCTATTTTAGCGTTTTATCGCTGAAGCTGTAGTCACACAAAACAATACAAATTGTTGTTGTTATTCACAGCAAAGATGATTGGAGATATGGACTATCCTACTAGCATACAGTCACTGTTATGCCTGTCCTGTCCACTCCGCTCGCTCTGCTCCGCTCGCTTCTGGTGAGTTTTGGCTTAAGGTGATTCTTGGTGCTGCCATTACAGTACCGGTTTGTTTAACCTGCCATTACAGTACCAGTTTGTATAACCTGCCATTACAGTACCGGTTTGTACAACCTGCCATTACAGTACCGGTTTGTTTAACCTGCCATTACAGTACCTGTTTGTATAACCTGCCATTACAGTACCAGTTTGTATAACCTGCCATTACAGTACCGGTTTGTATAACCTGCCATTACAGTACCGGTTTGTATAACCTGCCATTACAGTACCGGTTTGTATAACCTGCCATTACAGTACCGGTTTGTATAACCTGCCATTACAGTACCAGTTTGTATAACCTGCCGTTACAGTACCAGTTTGTATAACCTGCCATTACAGTACCGGTTTGTATAACCTGCCATTACAGTACCGGTTTGTATAACCTGCCATTACAGTACCGGTTTGTATAACCTGCCATTACAGTACCGGTTTGTATAACCTGCCGTTACAGTACCAGTTTGTATAACCTGCCGTTACAGTACCAGTTTGTATAACCTGCCATTACAGTACCAGTTTGTTTAACCTGCCATTACAGTACCAGTTTGTATAACCTGCCATTACAGTACCGGTTTGTATAACCTGCCATTACAGTACCAGTTTGTATAACCTGCCATTACAGTACCGGTTTGTATAACCTGCCATTACAGTACCGGTTTGTATAACCTGCCATTACAGTACCGGTTTGTATAACCTGCCATTACAGTACCGGTTTGTATAACCTGCCATTACAGTACCAGTTTGTATAACCTTAACATCCACACGTGACTATTGCTGTCATGTATTAACGGTTGGGTGACTTTCATTAAGAAACAATTTGATATATGCCTTTCGATTGCATTAGCCTACATTATTCAAAAATGGTCATAATTCAGTGCTATCAATTCCCACAGAGTATTTTATCCTGACATGATTATAGATAAACATGTCTAGTTAGTTACCTTTGAAGCCAGAGCCTACGTTAGCCATTTGATCCCTGATTCATTGAATGAGGGAATTATTTTATAAAGAGAAAGTATTTGGATTGTAATTGTAAAGTTGCAATATTTTATATAGGCTACTAAGGTCAGCCAATCATCCTCCAGGAGAGCCTTAAAAGGGGCAGAGTTGTATTTTTGAGACAGGCCTGACTTGGCAAAGAAACCAATAGACAGAGTGCAGCCTCCATTTTTGTCAGATTTTCTATGGTAATAATGATAACGATGCATTATAATATGTTATTAAAGTGACTTGAGTTTTCAGGTGAACGTCAAGCCCTGTCATCACATCCAATATAATTTCAGGTTTCATGTTTTCCCTCTCAGCAAGGCTTATAAGTAAAATACACAATTAAATATTCTCTGTGCCAAACACAAATGTGATCCTCTTATTAAATGAATAATACCTGGGTTGACCCATTTCCCTGGTATGCCCCCCCCCCCCCCACACACACACACACACACACACACACACTCCCCTAGAGTAGGTGACTACTAATCTACACTAAACCGGAGACCATGGAACCCTCAGAGTGGTCAGAATGCTGGTCAGAATGCTCAGAGCTGGGACCCTCAGAATGTTTAGAATGCTGGTCAGAATGCTCAGAGCTGGGAGCCTCAGAATGTTTAGAATGCTCAGAGCTGGGACCCTCAGAATGTTTAGAATGCTCAGAGCTGGGACCCTCAGAATGTTTAGAATGCTGGTCAGAATGCTCAGAGCTGGGACCCTCAGAATGTTTAGAATACTGGTCAGAATGCTCAGAGCTGGGACCCTCAGAATGTTTAGAATGCTGGTCAGAATGCTCAGAGCTGGGAGCCTCAGAATGTTTAAAATGCTCAGAGCTGGGACCCTCAGAATGTTTAGAATGCTGGTCAGAATGCTCAGAGCTGGGAGCCTCAGAATGTTTAGAATGCTGGTCAGAATGCTCAGAGCTGGGAGCCTCAGAATGTTTAGAATGCTGGTCAGAATGCTCAGAGCTGGGAGCCTCAGAATGTTTAGAATGCTCAGAGCTGGGACCCTCAGAATGTTTAGAATGCTCAGAGCTGGGACCCTCAGAATGTTTAGAATGCTGGTCAGAATGCTCAGAGCTGGGACCCTCAGAATGTTCAGAATACTGGTCAGAATGCTCAGAGCTGGGACCCTCAGAATGTTTAGAATGCTGGTCAGAATGCTCAGAGCTGGGAGCCTCAGAATGTTTAAAATGCTCAGAGCTGGGACCCTCAGAATGTTTAGAATACTGGTCAGAATGCTCAGAGCTGGGACCCTCCGAATGTTTAGAATGCTCAGAGCTGGGACCCTCAGAATGTTTAGAATGCTCAGAGCTGGGACCTTCAGAATGTTTAGAATGCTGGTCAGAATGCTCAGAGCTGGGACCCTCAGAATGTTTAGAATGCTCAGAGCTGGGACCCTCAGAATGTTTAGAATGCTGGTCAGAATGCTCAGAGCTGGGACCCTCAGAATGTTCAGAATGCTCAGAGCTGGGACCTTCAGAATGTTTAGAATGCTCAGAGCTGGGACCCTCAGAATGTTTAGAATGCTCAGAGCTGGGACCCTCAGAATGTTTAGAATGCTCAGAGCTGGGACCTTCAGAATGTTTAGAATGCTCAGAGCTGGGACCTTCAGAATGTTGAGAATGCTCAGAGCTGGGACCCTCAGAATGTTTAGAATGCTCAGAGCTGGGACCCTCAGAATGTTTAGAATGCTGGTCAGAATGCTCAGAGCTGGGACCCTCAGAATGTTTAGAATGCTGGTCAGAATGCTCAGAGCTGGGACCCTCGGAATGTTTAGAATGCTGGTCAGAATGCTCAGAGCTGGGACCCTCAGAATGTTTAGAATGCTGGTCAGAATGCTCAGAGCTGGGACCCTCAGAATGTTTAGAATGCTGGTCAGAATGCTCAGGGCTGGGACCCTCAGAATGTTTAGAATGCTCAGAGCTGGGACCCTCAGAATGTTTAGAATGCTCAGAGCTGGGACCCTCAGAATGTTTAGAAGTGTCAGACAGAAGAGTTATTATTTGGAGAACATTGTGAGTCTTCAGGTTTTGGTCAACAGACGCTATCTGTTCACCGCCTTAGCTCAACTTGAAGGCACACTTACACACACACACGTATACAATACGAACATGAATTATGCAGACACACACACACCCTTCAGGTATGTATAGACACACACCCATATTACGCACTCAAAAGGCCAGCTTATATTTCCCCCCAGCTGCACAGCAACATCTCTCTGAATGTTCTGTTCTCTCTGTCTGTCTGTGTGTGTGTCTGTGTCTGTGTCTGTGTGTGGTGTGTGTATGTGTGTGTGTCCCTACTCCATCACCAAACAGATGCAAGGACACAAACACAGTGGTACTGCTGAAGAGCTGTGAGCAGGCTGGCTGGGGCCATGCATTCCAAAGGGAACCCTATTCCCTATGTAGTGCACTACTTTTGACCAGGGCCCATAGAGACTAGGGTGGTATTTGGGAGGCAGTATAGGAGAGCACTCCCTGCAGACCTTCCTGAGGTTAGATTTCAACTGCTGAATTTGCTGCCGACAATAAGAGACACTGTGTACTGTGACTGTCCGTCTGCACTGTCCGTCCCGACTGTCCGTCCGCACTAACTAGCCTACTAACACATTACACTACCACCCACTTCCTCTCTATATCTTCACAGAGACACTAAAACACACAGAGAAAATAGAGCAGAACTATAAGAAGTGATTCAACAAACATATTCCATTTCCTGGATCAGCCATTAATTTGATGAGTCAGATGGAGTGGATCTTTAATGTGTAAATCCTGCCGTGAAATCCGGTAGGTGGAGGTGATGAGAACACATTAACGGAATTGTTATGGAAGTCTTGTCTTGCTTTTATATCGAAGAGGATATCAACACTCAGTAATATCCATATGGAGTGTTCAACAGAACAGAGAGCATCCTGGGATAACATAATATTCCTCTTGGTTATACGTTAGTGAGTGTTTAGCTTGCAGGCCACCTCTGGTCAGATGCCCGGTACAGGAGAGGGGAGTTGATTATACGTTAGTGAGTGTTTAGCTTGCAGGCCACCTCTGGTCAGATGCCCGGTACAGGAGAGGGGAGTTGATTATACGTTAGTGAGTGTTTAGCTTGCAGGCCACCTCTGGTCAGATGCCCGGTACAGGAGAGGGGAAAACAGGTGTTATCTAAAAGCACATTCAGCAGCCAGCAGGCACTAGACTGAAGGGAACAGCTTGAAAATGAAAACGTTAAACACGGCTAGAGAAATCCTGAGTCATTATTTCAGGCTCAACACACACACAGAGAGACAGAGAGAAAGGGAGGGAGACAGAGAGCGAGAGAAAGAGAGGGGGAGAGAGACAGAGACAGAGACAGAGAGCGAGAGAGAGAGAGGGAGAGAGAGACAGAGACAGAGAGCGAGAGAGAGACAGAGAGAAAGGGAGGGAGACAGAGAGCGAGAGAAAGAGAGGGAGAGAGAGACAGAGACAGAGAGCGAGAGAGAGACAGAGAGAAAGGGAGGGAGACAGAGCGAGAGAGAGCGAGAGAGACAGACACAGAGGGAGACAGAGTGAGTGCGTGCGAGACAGAGAAGAAAATCAATTCAGTACACTGCACACAGTCTTAACTGCTCTGCTCTCTCTTCACTCCCCTCACATCCCTCTGTCTCACTTGGTAGTGTGTGTGCATCATATTATCCCTCTCTCTATGCACTGTTTCTGTCCTCACTAAATGTGAACATGGTAACATGGTTAGGAAGGAAGTGAGGATCAGTGACTGTATCCCAAATGGAACCCTATTCCATATGTAGTACACTACTTTAGACCAGGGCCCATAGAGATCTGGTAGAAAGTAGTGCACTACTTTAGACCAGGGCCCAGAGATCTGGTAGACAGTAGTGCACTATGTAGTATATAGGGTGTCATTTGGGACACAGGCTGTGTCTTCCTGGGGAGAGGAGAGGGATGAAGAGAGAGGAGAGGGATGAGGGGAGAGGAGAAGGATGAGGGGAGAGGAGAGTGATGAGGAGAGAGGGATGAGTGGAGAGGAGAAGGATGAGGGGAGAGGAGAAGGATGAGGGGAGAAGGATGAGGGGAGAGGAGAGTGATGAGGAGAGAGGGATGAGTGGAGAGGAGAAGGATGAGGGGAGAAGGATGAGGGTAGGGTAGAAGGATGAGGAGAGAGGGATGAGGAGAGAGGGATGAGGAGAAGGATGAGGAGAGAGGGATGTGGGGAGAGGAGAGGGCTTTGTAACGCAGTGGAGCTGGCATGGATGGAGAAGCTTTTAGCCGTTTCTAAATCGAACATGATGCTCTGGATCTCTTTCAACACATAGGCTGCAAACATTGAACGCTAGCCTATCGGAGACATTGAACGCTAGCCTATAGGAGACACTGAACGCTAGCCTAAAGGAGACATTGAACACTAGCCTAAAGGAGACATTGAACGCTAGCCTAAAGGAGACATTGAACGCTAGCCTATAGGAGACATTGAACGCTAGCCTATAGGAGACATTGAACGCTAGCCTATAGGAGACATTGAACGCTAGCCTAAAGGAGACATTGAACGCTAGCCTATAGGAGACATTGAACGCTAGCCTATAGGAGACATTGAACGCTAGCCTATAGGAGACATTGAACGCTAGCCTATAGGAGACATTGAACGCTAGCCTATAGGATACATTGAACGCTAACCTATAGGAGACATTGAACGCTAGCCTATAGGAGACATTGAACGCTAACCTATAGGAGACATTGAACGCTAACCTATAGGAGACATTGAACGCTAACCTGTAGGAGACATTGAACGCTAGCCTATAGGAGACATTGAACGCTAACCTATAGGAGACATTGAACGCTAGCCTATAGGAGACATTGAACGCTAGCCTATAGGAGACATTGAACGCTAGCCTATAGGAGACATTGAACGCTAGCCTATAGGAGACATTGAACGCTAGCCTATAGGAGACATTGAACGCTAGCCTATAGGAGACATTGAACGCTAACCTATAGGAGACATTGAACGCTAACCTATAGGAGACATTGAACGCTAGCCTATAGGAGACATTGAACGCTAGCCTATAGGAGACATTGAACGCTAGCCTATAGGAGACATTGAACGCTAACCTATAGGAGACATTGAACGCTAGCCTAAAGGAGACATTGAATGCTAGCCTATAGAGACGTTTGAGTGATGGCGCACATCCCTGTACCAAAAAAGGTCTTCAGCAGGATAGCTAACACCGTACACCTGGCAACGTTGTCAGCGTGCACTGCGCCCGGGCCGCCACTGGAGTCGCTAGTGCGCGATGAGACAAGGATATCCCTACCGGCCAAACCCTCCCTAACCCGGACGACGCTGGGCCAATTGTGCTTCGCCCCATGGGCCTCCCGGTAGCGGCCGGCTACGACAGAGCCTGGGCTCGAACCCAGATTCTCTGGTGGCACAGCCTTAGACCACTGCGCCACACGGGAGGCCCATCTTGTACAGAATTTAACATAATCCTACAAAACAAATTGAGTCCATCTCACAAACACTGGTCCTTCGAGACAGACATGAACCAACCATCCTTTTGTACAATAATCAACCGAGCAGTGTGGAACAACACTGTGTGTATGTGTGTGTGTGTCAAAACACACACGCTCTACAAAAATGAATGAATGGCAGGGGAACCAGCCTGTTTGATGACGCCTTCTCTGTATGGATGAATAGTATGTTGATATATGTTGCTTACTGCCTACGTTTGTACTGAATAGTTCGTTCTAAATAGTGTGTAGAACGATCAGTACACAGTTTTAGTATGTAGTACATTAGTAAACAGCTTTAGTATGTAGTACATTAGTAAACAGCTTTAGTATGTAGTACATTAGTAAACAGCTTTAGTATGTAGTACATTAGTAAACAGCTTTAGTATGTAGTACATTAGTAAACAGCTTTAGTAAATAGTACATTAGTAAACAGCTTTAGTAAATAGTACATTAGTAAACAGCTTTAGTAAGTAGTACATTAGTAAACAGCTTTAGTAAGTAGTACATTAGTAAACAGCTTTAGTAAGTAGTACATTAGTAAACAGCTTTAGTAAGTAGTACATTAGTAAACAGCTTTAGTAAGTAGTACATTAGTAAACAGCTTTAGTAAGTAGTACATTAAACAGCTTTAGTACGTAGTACATTAGTAAACAGTACGTTCTAAATAGTAAGTAGTACATTAGTAAACAGCTTTAGTATGTAGTACATTAGTAAACAGCTTTAGTAAGTAGTACATTAGTAAACAGCTTTAGTAAGTAGTACATTAGTAAACAGCTTTAGTAAGTAGTACATTAGTAAACAGCTTTAGTATGTAGTACATTAAACAGCTTTAGTACGTAGTACATTAGTAAACAGTATGTTCTGAATAGTATGTAGTACATTAGTAAACAGCTTTAGTAAGTAGTACATTAGTAAACAGTATGTTCTGAATAGTATGTAGTACATTAGTAAACAGCTTTAGTAAGTAGTACATTAGTAAACAGTATGTTCTGAATAGTATGTAGTACATTAGTAAACAGCTTTAGTAAGTAGTACATTAGTAAACAGTATGTTCTGAATAGTATGTAGTACATTAGTAAACAGCTTTAGTAAGTAGTACATTAGTAAACAGCTTTAGTATGTAGTACATTAGTAAACAGCTTTAGTAAGTAGTACATTAGTAAACAGTATGTTCTGAATAGTATGTAGTACATTAGTAAACAGCTTTAGTAAGTAGTACATTAGTAAACAGCTTTAGTAAGTAGTACATTAGTAAACAGTATGTTCTGAATAGTATGTATTTTTTTTATTTCACCTTTATTTAACCAGGTAGGCTAGTTGAGAACAAATTCTCATTTACAACTGCGACCTGGCCAAGATAAAGCAAAGCAGTGTGACACAAACAACAACACAGAGTTACACATGGAATAAACAAACGTACAGTCAATAACACAATAGAAAAGTCTATATACAGTGTGTGCAAATGAAGTAAGGCAATAAATAGACCATAGTGGCGAAGTAATTACAATTTAGCAATTTACGCTGGAGTGATAGATATGCAGATGAGTATGTGCAAGTAGAAATACTGGTGTGCAAAAGAGCAGAAAAACCTAATCAAATATGGGGATGAGGTTGGTTTGATGGGCTATTTACAGATGGGCTGTGTACAGCTGCAGCGATCGGTAAGTTGCTCTGACAGCCGACGCTTAAAGCTAGTGAGGGAGATATGAGACTCCAACTTCAGTGATTTTTGCAATTAGTTCCAGTCATTGGCAGCAGAGAACGGGAAGGAAAGGCGGCCAAACGAAGTGTTGGATTTGGGGGTGACTAGTGAAATATACCTGCTGGAGCGCGTGCTACGGGTGGGTGTTGCTATGGTGACCAGTGAGCTGAGATAAGGCGGGGCTTTACTTAGCAAAGATTTATAGATGACCTGGAGCCAATGGGTTTGGTGACGAATATGTAGCGAGGACCAGCCAACGAGAGAGTACAGGTCGCAGTGGTGGGTAGTATATGGGGCTTCGGTGATAAAACGGATGGCACTGTGATAGACTGCATCCAATTTGCTGAGTAGAGTGTTGGAGGCTATTTTATAGATGACATCGCCGAAGTCAAGGATCGGTAGGATAGTCCGTTTTACGAGGGTATGTTTTGGCAGCATGATTGAAGGAGTCTTTGTAGCGAAATAGGAAGCCTATTCTATATTTAATCTTGGATTGGAGATGCTTAATACGAGTCTGGAAGGATAGTAGTACATTAGTAAACAATACGTTCTAAATAGTAAGTAGTATATAGTACGATTTGTACACAGTATGCAGTATGCAGTTTTAGTAAGTAGTAGGCAAGACAGATTTGGGACACGGCCTGAGTTTCCTCTAACTAACTGCTAGGCTAGATCTTGACCTCAGCATCAGTTTTCTAGGGTTGCCGAGTCCATTAGAGAGAGATGGAGGATTTGGCTCCTGAAGCTCTATATCCATCCCACAAGCCGTTCAGTGGAATCTAAAAAAGGGACTGAGTGAGAGTCTATCTGAACAACTGGTCTATCGGTCTTTAGTAACCTGTAGATGGTTTTCAGGAACTTCAGGAAGCAACCTCCTGTCACGTCCTGACCATAGAGAGTCCTTATTTTCTATGGTAGAGTAGGTCAGGGTGTGACTGGGGGGTTAGTCTAGTTTATATTTTCTATGTGGGGTTCTAGGTTGTTTTTCTATGTTGGTGTTAGGTATGATTCCCAATTAGAGGCAGCTGGTTATCGTTGTCTCTAATTGGGGATCATATTTTAAGTAGCATTTTTTCCACCTGTGTTTTGTGGGATATTGTTTATGTGTAGTTGCATGTTAGCACTCCATTGTTGTCACGTTTTGTTTATTCTTTTGTGTGTTTCACTAATTAAATATGTGGAAACCATTACGCACTTGGTCCAATGATTACTACGACGACGAACGTCACACCTCCCAACATCTTAAGTACATTTTCTCCTCATCTTTTCCGTAACTTCGGTCCGTTGCACAAAACATTTTAAGGCGAAGTTCCACCTTAAATGAAGTGGGGGAAAAAAGTGAAGGATGCCCACGAGGCTCCGTAACTGCTTCATTCAGTATGGTATGGTTCCTCACGCTCCTCTCCCTGTCAGGCCAGTTCCTCACGCTCCTCTCCCTGTCAGGCCAGTTCCTCACGCTCCTCTCCCTGTCAGGCCAGTTCCTCACGCTCCTCTCCCTGTCAGGCCAGTTCCTCACGCTCCTCTCCCTGTCAGGCCAGTTCCTCACGCTCCTCTCCCTGTCAGGCCAGTTCCTCACGCTCCTCTCCCTGTCAGGCCAGTTCCTCACGCTCCTCTCCCTGTCAGGCCAGTTCCTCACGCTCCTCTCCCTGTCAGGCCAGTTCCTCACGCTCCTGTCAGGCCAGTTCCTCACGCTCCTCTCTCTGTCAGGCCAGTTCCTCACGCTCCTCTCTCTGTCAGGCCAGTTCCTCACGCTCCTCTCCCTGTCAGGCCAGTTCCTCACGCTCCTCTCCCTGTCAGGCCAGTTCCTCACGCTCCTCTCTCTGTCAGGCCAGTTCCTCACGCTCCTCTCCCTGTCAGGCCAGTTCCTCACGCTCCTCTCCCTGTCAGGCCAGTTCCTCACGCTCCTCTCCCTGTCAGGCCAGTTCCTCACGCTCCTCTCCCTGTCAGGCCAGTTCCTCACGCTCCTGTCAGGCCAGTTCCTCACGCTCCTCTCCCTGTCAGGCCAGTTCCTCACGCTCCTCTCTCTGTCAGGCCAGTTCCTCACGCTCCTCTCCCTTTCAGGCCAGTTCCTCACGCTCCTCTCTCTGTCAATGTAAAACAGCAGGGCTCTACACAGACCATTCTTTTCTTTTTTACAAGGAGCACATGGATGAACAGAGAGCAACTAAGATGAAAAATGTAGAAGCTCCCAAAACATGTTTAGATAACAAGCAGTTTTCTTTGTAGTTAATGCTGAAGGCATGGCGGTCATGAATCTGCGCTCAGTGTATTCCCCGTGACACTCAGGACTGTCTATCGGCAGGACTGCGGTACACTGAAGTAATCAATACAACAATTATCATCTGGGCGATTTAAAAAAATAAAAAAATAAAAATATTTTTTAATTTTTTAAATAGGCGCCCGGATCAATGAGCAGATGTCTACATACTTTTGGTCACGTAGTGTAGCTAGCTAGCTAGGGACATTGCAGTAACTCAACAGCTAACACAGGCAGCTGTTTCATATAAACTAATCCATTGTGATTTAATTGTAATGTCAAATCTAGCTACTGTGGTTAGCTAGCTCGGAGGAAGTACTTGATGTTGTGTGCATTGCATCGGCTACCATCCCTACATTTGCATAAGTGTGACTGGCTCATCCGTGGTCAGATGTCCGTGGATGTACAGAGAAAATGCCCTTTTCTGTCCTTATTTTTTTGTTGGAACCGGCACGGAGGGGGGTTTGTGCTCTATGATTGGCTCAAAATCAAATTGTTGGCCACTGACGAGCTTTGCGATTCTACAAGTAGAATCGGTACGTTCGTCTCTACCGGGACGGCAAGCAGTAGGTATCGCTTTTGTTCTAGCAAGACTACCTATCGGCAGTCTATCAGCAGTCAGATGTTCTATGTGTTTCATGCTTAATTCCAAGTTGCACATCAAAAGGATTTAGGGTCGTATGATGGTCTGCTCTGTCATTCCTTCCCTTTCACACCAGGGCTGCCACGAATATAGGGTTACTGTAAGACGCAAATTGTAAAATAATGGACCCGTGAAAACTATAAAAATAACTCCCTACTACCATGATGTCGTCGTGTCTTTTGGACTATCATTAATGTGAAGACTTATATTAATCAAATCAATTCTCTAGGTGTAATTATTACCTGATTAAACTAATCACGTAAACAATAACTAACTAGGAAGTCGGGGCACCACGGGAAAATTTTGTTTGAGAGTTACTATTTCCCGAAGATATTTTCATATCGATTACAGTCACTTATTATTGTATTATTACCTCAGTCATATTGTGAATGTTGTCAACTCTTGGATATGTGCATGAACCCTAGCATAAATGATGAATTAGCGATATAACAATTGGCTTAACTATTTATTTATTAACTAACAATCAAATCACACAGAAGTACATAAACACACACAGGATAGGTTATACATTGGTTACTAACATGAACAATGAAAAGTCGCGAGTGGACCAAAACGATATGATGGCTCGTTACACCAAATGAAAAGGGAGAGAGCAGGAGAAAAGACTTCACTATCGTACACACAGCTGATAACTATGCTCATGGAAATGCTAATACTTTGCACATGAACAGCTGCTCATTCGAAAGGAATTGCAATTTACATATTTACGAGTGTAGGCCTTTGTTGTCTCTCTCTGTGATCGCCGGTCCGTCTGCTGGAGAGTCAGTCAACAGAAAGTCTCTGGTTTGTCCACCAGAGGTCAAAGTCTTTTGTAGTTGTAGCTTGTTCCCTTTGTTCTGTAAGTGTCTGGTATAATGGCTACGTCAGGCGTACCAATGGTCGTTTGATAGGGAAATGTTCTCCAGAATGGATCTTTCAGAGTACCATTCGGTCGTACGATCGATCGCGTTTACCAGACGAAAGTACTTAAATAGCTGCAGACTGAATGTGTAGTCTTTAGTTTTGCAGATTTCTTAACCATTCGTGACGTCCGGTTCACACCGTCCGTATATTGGTCTATAGAGTGGTAGCCATTTCAACGTGGGGATGACCCTCACATTCTTTGGTTTTGTCCTTTGGTAGAGTTGTAGTTTTAAACCATTTTGCAACATCCGGCTCACGCCTTAGTCTGCTAGAGCGGTAGATTTCTTAACCATTTGTAATGCATTTCAGCTGTACCTAACTGGTCTAAATGTACATAATGTCAGAAGTGGGTTTTATACCCTTCTGGGAAAAGGGGGCGTTCCATGACGCCGATGTAATGTCTGTGCACACAAGGGTGTGGCCACTGACATGGTTAAGACTTCATATGAAAAACAAATCTCTCATTTAGAAGGCTAACATCACATTTTCTCACAAATAGTTTCATATTTAATCATAAACGTTCCCCCACATTTGGATGTGATCCTGACATCTGGTTAAGATATACATTAAGATATTCAGTTATGTTGTCCTACCATCTTTAGTTATATCACAAATTATTAACAAATTCCACAGGATTGTTCTTTAAATACCCACGGAAAAATTCCAACTGGTTGGAATTCAGAAATACTGTTTAATTATTCAACCTTTTGATGTTACCGTACTGCAACGTCTCTCTGTGGTAACAAAGGGATTTAACTTCCATTTCTGAGAGCGAGGAGAGAGAGTTTTCCTGCAGGTATTTATGACCATCATAAAACTGTGGCGCACGAGAGAGGGGGGGGGGGGGGGGCGCCTATGGTCCTCCCTCCAAGGGCACATCATGACAATGAGATATTATATATTTAATGTATTAATTGAATGGTGACCACAGCCCTTCTGAAAATACATTCTAATCGTGTTTTAATGCGATTGTTTACATCCTGCTCCAATGTTATTCCATTTCAAATTTGGTTCTCAGTGTCTGCTTGTTTTAGTCAAAAACAAAAATATAACTTTTCAACATTGCCTGCTCCAGAGTGTTGTAGGTTTTCCCTCGTGCCCCTTTTCAGGACGGCGCTAGCAGCCATGTGAGTGAGTGATTGCTAACTAGCTACCAACCGGAATATGAAGTTAGCCAAGACCAACAACACAGACTATACAGCTACAAAGTATTGAGTGGCATTACAAACGGACTAGACAAGAAGTTAAATGTCTTACCTGTCTTCAAATGTTTTCCACATAGTGTCTTCAGAAAATATTAATACTCTTCGACTTATTCCACATTACCCCATAATGACAAAGTGAAAACATGTTTTTAGATTTTTTTTGCAAATGTATTGAAAATGAAATGCATAAATATCTAATTTACATAAGTATTCACACCCCTGAGTCAATACTTTGTAGAAGCACCTTTGGCAGCAATTACAGCTGTGAGTCTTTCTGGGTAAGTCTCTAACACTGATTACAGCTGTGAGTCTTTCTGGGTAAGTCTCTAAGTGCTTTCCACACCTGGATTGTACAACATTTACCCATTATTCTTTTCAAAATTCTTCAAGCTCTGTCAAATTAGTTGTTGACCATTGTTAGACAAACATTTTCAGGTCTTGCCACAGACTTTCAAGTTGATTTAAAATCAAAACTCGGCCACTCAGGAACATTCACTGTGCTCTTGGTAAGCAACTCCAGTGTAGATTTGGCCTTGTGTTCTAGGTTATTGTCCTGCTGAAAGGTGAATTCATCTCCCAGTGACGGGTGGAAACCAGACATTTCACCTATCCACGTCTTGCCTGTGCTTAGGTCCATTCCATTTTTATCCTGAAAAACTCCCCAGTCCTATACGATTAACAAGCATACCCATAACATGATGCCGCCACCACTATGCTTAAAAATATGGAGAGTGGTTCTCAGTAATGTGTTGTATTGGATTTCCCCAAACATAAAAATGTGTATTCAGGACAAAAAGTGAATTGCTTTGCCACATTTTTTTTGCAGTATTACTTTAGTGCCTTGTTGAAAATACAATGAATGTTCTCGAATATTTGCATTCTGTATAGGCTTCCTTCTTTTCACTCAGTCAATTAGGTTAGTATTGTGGAGTAACTACAATGTTGTTGAAGTCATCATTGGCTTTATGGTGAAATCCCTGAGCAGTTTCCTTCCTCTCCGGCAACTGAGTAAGGAAGGATTCCTGTATTGTAGTGACTGGGTGTTTTGATACACCATCCAAAGTGTCATTAATAACTTCACCATGCTCAAAGACATATTCAAAACATTATGTTTTACCTATCTACCAATAGATGTCCTTCTTTTCAAAGCATTGGGGAAAAAACCTGGTCTTTGTGGTTGAATCTGTGTTTGAAATTCACTGCTCAACCGAGAGACCTTACATATCATTGTATTGTATGTGTGGGGTACAGAGATGAGGTATTCATAAAACAATTATGTTACACACAGAGTGAATCGATGCAACTTATTATGTGACTTCTTAAGCACACTTTTACTCCTGAATTTATTTAGGCTTGAGGCCATAACAAAGGGTTTGAATACTTATTGACTCAATACATTTCAGCTGTTAATTTTTAATTCATTTGTAAAAATGTCTAAAAACATAATTCCACTTTGACATTATGGGGTATTGTGTGTAGGCCAGTGACAAAACAATCTCAATTAAAAACATTTTAAATTCAGGCTGTAACAACAAAATGTGGGGGGACAAAATCAAGGTGTTTGAATACTTTCTGAAGGCGCTGTAGCTACTTAAACACATTTCCCACGTGGGAGCTTTGCGAACCGTAGGCGGGGATTTTTGACCTGGTTACACGTACATTGAATAACAGCAGCTTTTCAGCATGTTTTGTTATTTCAGGGGGAGTCAATGGGAATTGAATTGTTTGTTTTACACAATTTGTGGGCGTGGTCGAGGGGGTATTCTTAACTAACCTGAATATCGACTCGGACTATTATGACACATCTGGTAGTTCCTTTTCTGTATTCTCCTAGCCTTCAGTCTGTGAATCAGGTCTCCGTGGAGACCAGAGACTCTTTCTGCCGTACATGCCTTCAAACTACTGTATAACCCGTTAAAGGTGCAATATGCAGAAATCACTCCACCATTTCCTGGTTGCTAAAATTCTAATAGTTTGCCCTAATTTCAGTTTATTTGACAAGACAAGCAATTTACAGAAATAAAGGTTAAAGAAAATAAAATAGTAAAGTATCATTGCACCATCTAAACCGCTTTTGAATATATTTTCCATAACCAAAAATATTGTATTTTTCAGCTTGTGTACAAAACCGAAACTAAAAGGATACAAAAACTTAAGATCGGGAAGCATAGAAATGGCACATATAGAACAGATCTACTGCTTTTCAGACTTGCTTTCAATAAGAATGACAGATCTATAACTCACATGGGAGCGGCACGTAGCCTAGTGGTTAGAGCGTTGGGCCAGTAACCAAAAGGTTGCTAGATCGAATCCCCGAGCTGACAAGGTAAACATCTGTCGTTCTGCCTCTGAACAAGGCAGTTTAACCCACTGTTCCTAGGCCGTCATTGTAAATAAGAATTTGTTCTGAACTGACTTGCCTAGTTAAATAAAGGTTCAATTTTTTAAAAAACAAAAAACATATGAGAGATGGCACCGGAAGGGATGCCTGCAGATTTACTGGCTCTTAACCAACTGTGCTATTTTGTACGTTTTTTCACATTGTTTGTAACATATTTTGTACATAATGTTGCTGCTACCTTCTCTTATGACCGTAAAGAGCTTCTGGACATCAGAACAGCGATTACTCACCTCGAATTGGACAAAGAATGTTTCTTTAATGAGTTGGACAGGAAGGATATACTCCAAAACACCCGAACAGGCCTTCATCCCCATCATTCGATGGAGAAAAAACTGAGATTACGCGGAAAGAGATCAGGGTGCCTTGTGAGGATCATGCGACGAGTGGATAATCTGCCTTTGCCATCCGTACCGTTAGCTAACGTTCAATCGTTGGAAAATAAATGGGACGAACTGAAAGCACGTACATTACATTAAAAACTGTAATAACTTATGTTTCACTGAGTCATGGCTGAACAACGACATTGAGAACATACAGCTGGCTGGTTATACACTCTATCGGCAGGATAGAACAGCAGCCTCTGGTAAGACACGGGGTGGGGGCCTATGCATATATGTAAACAACAGCTGGTGCACGATATCTAAGGAAGTCTCAAGGTTTTGGGAGCCTGAGGTAGAGTATCTCATGATAAGCTGTAGACCACACTATCTACCTAGAGAGTTTTCATCTGTATTTTTCGTAGCTATCTACATACCACCACAGACCGATGCTGGCACTAAAACCGTACTCAATGAGCTGTATACCGCCATAAGCAAACAGGAAAACGCTCATCCAGAGGCGGCGCTCCTAGTGGCCGGGGACTTTAACGCAGGAAAACTTAAATCAGTTTTACCTCATTTCTATCAGCATGTCACGTGTGCAACCAGAGAGAAAAAAAACTTTAGACCACCTTTACTCCACACACAGAGACGTGTACAAAGCTCTCCCTCGCCCTCCATTTTAGGGTCGTAGGGTCATATTTGGCAAATCTGACCTTAATTCTATCCTCCTGATTCCTGCTTATAAGCAAAAATGAAAGCAGAAAGCACCAGTGACTAGATCAATAAAAAAGTGGCCAGATGAAGCAGATGCTAAACTACAGGACTGTTTTGCTAGTACAGACTGGAATATGTTCTGGGATTCCTACAATGGCATTGAGTAGTACACCACATCAGTCATTGACTTCATCAATAAGTGCCTTGATGAAGTCGTCCCCATAGTGACTGTCAATATACATACCCCAACCAGAAGCCATTATTTACAGGCAACATCAGCACTGAGCTAAAGGGTGGAGCTGCCGCTTTCAAGGAGCGGGACTCTAACCCAGAAGCGTATAAGAAATCCCGCTATGCCCTCCGACGAACCATCAAAACAGGCAAAGCATCAATACAGGACTAAGATCGAATCATACTACACCGGCTTCGACACTCGTCGGATGTGGCAGGGCTGCAAACTATTACAAACTACAAAGGGAAGCACAGCCGAGAGCTGCCCAGTGACACGAGCCTACCAGACGAGCTAAATAACTTCTATGCTCGCTTCGAGGCAAGTAACACTGAAACACACTGATCACGCTCTCCGCAGACAAACAACCCCAGACCATTATTCCTCCTCCACCAAACTGTACAGTTGGCATGTGAGTAAGACCTTTAAAAACAGGTCAACATTTACAATGCCGCAGGGCCAGACAGATTACCAGGACGTGTACTCCGAGCATGCGCTGACCAACTGGCAAGTGTCTTCACTGATATTTTCAACCTCTCCCTGTCTGAGTCTGTAATACCAACATGTTTCAAGCAGACAACCATAGTCCCTGTGCCCAAGAACACTAAGGTAACCTGCCTAAATGACTAACGAATGTAGCCATGAAATGCTTTGAAAGGCTGGTCATGGCTCACATCAACACCATTATCCCAGAAACCCTAGACTCACTCCAAATGCATACCGCCCGAACAGATCCACAGATGATGCAATCTCTATTGCACTCCACACCACCCTTTCCCACCTGGACAAAAGGAACACCTATGTGAGAATGCTATTTATTGACTACAGCTAAGCGTTCAACACCATAGTGCCCTCAAAGCTCATCACTAAGCTATGGACTCTGGGACTAAACCCCTCCCTCTGCAACTGGATCCTGGACTTCCTGACGGGCCGCCCCCAGGTGGTAAGGGTAGGTAACGACACAGCCACCATGCTGATCCTCAACACGGGGGCCCCTCGGGGGTGCGTGCACAGTCCCCTCCTGTACTCCGTGTTCACTCATGACTGCACGGCCAGGCACGACTCCAACACCTTCATTAAATTTGCCGATGACACAACAGTGATAGGCCTGATCACCGACAATGATGAGACAGCCTTTTGGAAGGAGGTCAGAGACCTGGCCGTGTGGTGCCAGGACAACAACCCCTTCCTCAACGTGATCAAGACAAAAGGAGATGATTGTGGACTACAGAAAAAGGAGGACCGAGCACGCCCCAATTCATATCGACGGGGCTGTAGTGGAGCAGGTTGAGAGCTTCAAGTTTATTGGTGTCCACATCACCAACAAACTAACATGGTCCATGCACATGTCATGACGTTGGAATCTGGCATAGTCAAAGACACGACACACACCAAGACAGTTGTGAAGAGGGCACGACAACACCTATAGTCATAGACTGTTCTCTCCGCTACCGCACGGCAAGCAGTACTGCCGGAGTGCTGTCCCTGGTCAATGGGCCCCTCTCTGTCCCCGGTCCTCTCTCTGTCCCCGGTCCTCTCTCTGTCCCCGGTCCTCTCTCTGTCCCCGGTCCTCTCTCTGTTCCTACGAGTTTTAGTCACTTAATAAAATCATAAACAAAATTGGTACGCCCATTACTAAACTTTCAGTATTCTCCCTCCTCATGAGGGAGAGAAAATAGAAAATATCTTAAAAGATAGTTTTTGGTAACGTAATTTCAGGGTCATGTCATAAACTGACAGAAGATAAACAGTTCTTCCAAAACTAAATATAAGTGTTGATATTATTTGGCCTTTACGTCAACATTGTGTTTATGTATTTCTAATACCTTTTAAGACTTTTTCTGGTAGATGTTCTGTAAGACCTCTTCTCCGTCGGTTTACCCAGAAATCAAAGCATTTTACTTTATGCCTAATTTTTAAGATGGTAAATGGTTGAAAAATGTATCTCTGTCTTCATTCCACATAATACCTTTAATTTGACACCTAATTTAATATCCTCCTATTAACTTTACATGTTGGTGCTCGTGGGTCCTTTACCATGTTGGTCCTTTTACATGTTGGTGCTCGTGGGTCCTTTAACATGTTGGTGCTCGTGGGTCCTTTTACATGTTGGTGCTCGTGGGTCCTTTTACATGTTGGTGCTCGTGGGTCCTTTAACATGTTGGTGCTCGTAGGTCCTTTACCATGTTGGTCCTTTACCATGTTGGTGCTCGTGGGTCCTTTACCATGTTGGTGCTCGTGGGTCCTTTAACATGTTGGTGCTCGTGGGTCCTTTAACATGTTGGTGCTCGTGGGTCCTTTAACATGTTGGTGCTCGTGGGTCCTTTAACATGTTGGTGCTCGTGGGTCCTTTAACATGTTGGTGCTCGTGGGTCCTTTAACATGTTGGTGCTCGTGGGTCCTTTTACATGTTGGTGCTCGTGGGTCCTTTAACATGTTGGTGCTCGTGGGTCCTTTAACATGTTGGTGCTCGTGGGTCCTTTAACATGTTGGTCCTTTTACATGTTGGTGCTCGTGGGTCCTTTAACATGTTGGTGCTCGTGGGTCCTTTAACATGTTGGTGCTCGTGGGTCCTTTACCATGTTGGTGCTCGTGGGTCCTTTACCATGTTGGTGCTCGTGGGTCCTTTACCATGTTGGTGCTCGTGGGTCCTTTAACATGTTGGTGCTCGTGGGTCCTTTAACATGTTGGTGCTCGTGGGTCCTTTAACATGTTGGTGCTCGTGGGTCCTTTTACATGTTGGTGCTCGTGGTCCTTTAACATGTTGGTGCTCGTGGGTCCTTTAACATGTTGGTGCTCGTGGGTCCTTTAACATGTTGGTGCTCGTGGGTCCTTTAACATGTTGGTGCTCGTGGATCCTTTTACATGTTGGTGCTCGTGGGTCCTTTAACATGTTGGTGCTCGTGGATCCTTTAACATGTTGGTGCTCGTGGTCCTTTAACATGTTGGTGCTCGTGGGTCCTTTAACATGTTGGTGCTCGTGGGTCCTTTAACATGTTGGTGCTCGTGGGTCCTTTAACATGTTGGTGCTCGTGGGTCCTTTAACATGTTGGTGCTCGTGGGTCCTTTAACATGTTGGTGCTCGTGGGTCCTTTTACATGTTGGTGCTCGTGGGTCCTTTAACATGTTGGTGCTCGTGGGTCCTTTTACATGTTGGTGCTCGTGGGTCCTTTAACATGTTGGTGCTCGTGGGTCCTTTAACATGTTGGTGCTCGTGGGTCCTTTAACATGTTGGTGCTCGTGGGTCCTTTAACATGTTGGTGCTCGTGGATCCTTTAACATGTTGGTGCTCGTGGGTCCTTTACCATGTTGGTGCTCGTGGGTCCTTTACCATGTTGGTGCTCGTGGGTCCTTTTACATGTTGGTGCTCGTGGGTCCTTTAACATGTTGGTGCTCGTGGGTCCTTTACCATGTTGGTGCTCGTGGGTCCTTTTACATGTTGGTGCTCGTGGGTCCTTTACCATGTTGGTGCTCGTGGATCCTTTACCATGTTGGTGCTCGTGGGTCCTTTTACATGTTGGTGCTCGTGGGTCCTTTTACATGTTGGTGCTCGTGGGTCCTTTTACATGTTGGTGCTCGTGGGTCCTTTTACATGTTGGTGCTCGTGGGTCCTTTTACATGTTGGTGCTCGTGGATCCTTTTACATGTTGGTGCTCGTGGGTCCTTTACCATGTTGGTGCTCGTGGGTCCTTTACCATGTTGGTCCTTTAACATGTTGGTGCTCGTGGGTCCTTTTACATGTTGGTGCTCGTGGGTCCTTTACCATGTTGGTGCTCGTGGGTCCTTTACCATGTTGGTGCTCGTGGGTCCTTTACCATGTTGGTGCTCGTGGGTCCTTTTACATGTTGGTGCTCGTGGGTCCTTTTACATGTTGGTGCTCGTGGGTCCTTTAACATGTTGGTGCTCGTGGGTCCTTTAACATGTTGGTCCTTTAACATGTTGGTGCTCGTGGGTCCTTTACCATGTTGGTGCTCGTGGGTCCTTTACCATGTTGGTGCTCGTGGGTCCTTTTACATGTTGGTGCTCGTGGGTCCTTTAACATGTTGGTGCTCGTGGGTCCTTTACCATGTTGGTGCTCATGGGTCCTTTTACATGTTGGTGCTCGTGGGTCCTTTTACATGTTGGTGCTCGTGGGTCCTTTACCATGTTGGTCCTTTTACATGTTGGTGCTCGTGGGTCCTTTAACATGTTGGTGCTCGTGGGTCCTTTTACATGTTGGTGCTCGTGGGTCCTTTTACATGTTGGTGCTCGTGGGTCCTTTACCATGTTGGTGCTCGTGGGTCCTTTTACATGTTGGTCCTTTAACATGTTGGTGCTCGTGGGTCCTTTACCATGTTGGTGCTCGTGGGTCCTTTACCATGTTGGTCCTTTAACATGTTGGTGCTCGTGGATCCTTTAACATGTTGGTCCTTTAACATGTTGGTGCACGTGGGTCCTTTTACATGTTGGTCCTTTAACATGTTGGTGCTCGTGGGTCCTTTACCATGTTGGTGCTCGTGGATCCTTTACCATGTTGGTGCTCGTGGATCCTTTACCATGTTGGTGCTCGTGGGTCCTTTACCATGTTGGTGCTCGTGGGTCCTTTACCATGTTGGTGCTCGTGGGTCCTTTACCATGTTGGTGCTCGTGGGTCCTTTACCATGTTGGTGCTCGTGGGTCCTTTACCATGTTGGTGCTCGTGGGTCCTTTTACATGTTGGTGCTCGTGGGTCCTTTACCATGTTGGTGCTCGTGGGTCCTTTACCATGTTGGTGCTCGTGGGTCCTTTACCATGTTGGTGCTCGTGGGTCCTTTACCATGTTGGTGCTCGTGGGTCCTTTTACATGTTGGTGCTCGTGGGTCCTTTTACATGTTGGTGCTCGTGGGTCCTTTTACATGTTGGTGCTCGTGGGTCCTTTAACATGTTGGTGCTCGTGGATCCTTTTACATATTGGTGCTTGTGGATCCTTTTACATGTTGGTGCTCGTGGGTCCTTTTACATGTTGGTGCTCGTGGGTCCTTTTACATGTTGGTGCTCGTGGGTCCTTTTACATGTTGGTGCTCGTGGGTCCTTTAACATGTTGGTCCTTTTACATGTTGGTGCTCGTGGATCCTTTTACATGTTGGTGCTCGTGGGTCCTTTTACATGTTGGTGCTCGTGGGTCCTTCGATAGATATGCCCAATACACCAGTAAGTAAGATGTGGGGAAAGAGTCAACATTTAGTGAGATGACAATAAGTTACATTAAGGTCCTCCTAATGAGCGTCGAGCACTAGAACTACTACTGAATTCTAGAACAACTCTCACTCTCTCTCTCTCCTATACACCTATATACAGGGTGTTACGGTACAGAGTCAATGTGGAGGCTATATACAGGGTGTTACGGTACAGAGTCAATGTGGAGGCTATATACAGGGTGTTACGGTACAGAGTCAATGTGGAGGCTATATACAGGGTGTTACGGTACAGAGTCAATGTGGAGGCTATATACAGGGTGTTACGGTACAGAGTCAATGTGGAGGCTATATACAGGGTGTGACGGTACAGAGTCAATGTGGAGGCTATATACAGGGTGTTACGGTACAGAGTCAATGTGGAGGCTATATACAGGGGTACCGGTACAGAATCAATGTGGAGGCTATATACAGGGTGTTACGGTACAGAGTCAATGTGGAGGCTATATACAGGGGGTACCGGTACAGAGTCCATGTGGAGGCTATATACAGGGGGTACCGGTACAGAGTCCATGTGGAGGCTATATACGGAGGGTACCGGTACAGAGTCAGTTTGGAGGCTATATATACAAGGGGTACCAGTACAGAGTCCATGTGGAGGCTATATACAGGGGTGTACCGGTACAGAGTCCAT
Organism: Salvelinus namaycush; assembly: GCF_016432855.1. NCBI lineage: Eukaryota > Metazoa > Chordata > Actinopteri > Salmoniformes > Salmonidae > Salvelinus > Salvelinus namaycush. The sequence goes on from NC_052321.1 coordinate 3,330,793, forward strand.
GTGGAGGCTATATACAGGGGGGTACCGGTACAGAGTCAATGTGTGGGGGCACCGGTTAGTCTAGGTAATTGAGGTAATATGTACATGTAGGTAGAGTTATTAAAGTGACTATGCATAGATAATAACAGAGAGTAGCAGCAGTGTAGAAGAGGTGGGGGGGCAATGCAAATAGCAAGTAGCCATTTCATTAGATGTTCAGGAATTATTATGGCTGGGGGGTAGAAGCTGTTTAGAAGACTCTTGGACCTAGACTTGGCGCTCCGGTACCGCTTGCCATGCGGTAGCAGAGAGAACAGTCTGACTGGGGTGGCTGGAGTCTTTGACAATTTACAGGGCCTTCCTCTGACACCGCCTGGTATAGAGGTCCTGGAAGGCAGGAAGCTTGGCCCCGGTGATGTACTGGGCTGTACTTACTACCCTCTGTAGTGCCTTGCGGTCGGAAGCCGAGCATTTGCCATACCAGGCAGTGATGCAAATCGTCAGGATGCTCTCGATGGTGCAGCTGTAGAACCTTTTGAGGATCTGAGGACCCATGCCAAATCTTTTCGGTCTCCTGAGGGGGAATAGGTTTTGTCGTGCCCTCTTAACGACTGTCTTGGTGTGCATGGACCATGCTAGTTTGTTGGTGATGTAGACACCAAGGAACTTGAAGCTCTCAACCTGCTCCACTGCAGCCCCGTCGATGAGAATGAGGCCGTGCTCGGTCCTCCTTTTTCCTGTAGTCCACAATCATCTCCTTTGTCTTGATCACGTTAAGGGAGAGGTTGTTGTCCTGGCACCACACTCTCTCCGGACTCTCTCTCTCTCTTTCTCCTTCATCTGTTATTCTCCTCTACTCCGGATGGATGCTGTCAGTCTCTGGTTACAAAGAGAGGCAGGCAGGCACTGGAGAGAGGAGAGGAGAGCTGACAGAAAGGCAGTCAGAAGTAACAGCAGTCTGGGCCAGAGCCCAGACAGACACCCTGCTGTGCAGCGCTCCGCTGTGCAGTGTGTTATCCTGCTGGTCTCCTGCCCCTCCTCTGACTGAACATCGCCCAGCAAGAGAGGAGATCTGACTGCATCTCAAATGGTGCCCTATTCCCTGCATAGTGCACTACTATAGACCAGAGTCCTATTCCCTGCATAGTGCACTACTATAGACCAGAGTCCTATTCCCTGCATAGTGCACTACTTTAGACCAGAGCCCTATTCCCTGTATAGTGCACTACTTTAGACCAGAGCCCTATTCCCTATATAGTGCACTACTTTAGACCAGAGGCCTATTCCCTGCATAGTGCACTACTTTAGACCAGAGCCCTATTCCCTGCATAGTGCACTACTTTAGACCAGAGCCCTATTCCCTATATAGTGCACTACTTTAGACCAGAGCCCTATTCCCTATATAGTGCACTACTTTAGACCAGAGCCCTATTCCCTGCATAGTGCACTACTTTAGACCAGAGCCCTATTCCCTGCATAGTGCACTACTTTAGACCAGAGCCCTATTCCCTATATAGTGCACTACTTTAGACCAGAGCCCTATTCCCTATATAGTGCACTACTTTAGACCAGAGGCCTATTCCCTGCATAGTGCACTACTTTAGACCAGAGCCCTATTCCCTGCATAGTGCACTACTTTAGACCAGAGCCCTATTCCCTGCATAGTGCACTACTTTAGACCAGAGCCCTATTCCCTGCATAGTGCACTACTATAGACCAGAGCCATATTCCCTATATAGTGCACTACTTTAGACCAGAGCCCTATATAGTGCACTACTTTAGACCAGAGCCCTATATAGTGCACTACTTTAGATCAGAGCCCTATATAGTGCACTACTTTAGACCAGAGCCCTATATAGTACACTACTTTAGACCAGAGACCTATTCCCTGCATAATGCACTACTTTAGACCAGAGCCCTATATAGTGCACTACTTTAGACCAGAGCCCTATATAGTGCACTACTTTAGACCAGAGCCCTATATAGTACACTACTTTAGACCAGAGCCCTATATAATGCACTACTTTAGACCAGAGCCCTATATAGTGCACTACTTTAGACCAGAGCCCTATATAGTGCACTACTTTAGACCAGAGCCCTATATAGTACACTACTTTAGACCAGAGCCCTATATAGTGCACTACTTTAGACCAGAGCCCTATATAGTACACTACTTTAGACCAGAGCCCTATATAGTACACTACTTTAGACCAGAGCCCTATATAGTACACTACTTTAGACCAGAGCCCTATATAGTACACTACTTTAGACCAGAGCCCTATATAGTACACTACTTTAGACCAGAGCCCTATATAGTGCACTACTTTAGACCAGAGCCCTATATAGTGCACTACTTTAGACCAGAGCCCTATATAGTGCACTACTTTAGACCAGAGCCCTATATAGTGCACTACTTTAGACCAGAGCCCTATATAGTGCACTACTTTAGACCAGAGCCCTATATAGTGCACTACTTTAGACCAGAGCCCTATATAGTACACTACTTTAGACCAGAGCCCTATATAGTGCACTACTTTAGACCAGAGTAACTCAGCACTGCCACTGATGCTGTTTGTCAGACAGTTATTTAACAGCCACCTCGTGATAGAAGGTTAACCAAGTATAACCATACCCCCTGCTGTGCCAGACAGCCAATCAGGAAGTCAGCAGACCTCAGGAGGCTCCTGTCTGCGTGCAGGCGTGCTTGTGCGCTTGCGTGGACTACACTACCCAGGATACTCCTGTCTGCGTTCGACTACACTACCCAGGATACTCCTGTCTGCGTTCGACTACACTACCCAGGATGTTCCTGTCTGCGTGGAATACATTACCCAGGATGCTCCTGTATTCGTGGACTACATTACCCAGGATGCTCCCTGCCTGCGTGGACTACATTACCCAGGATGCTCCCTGCCTGCGTGGACTACATTACTCATGACGCTCCTGTTTGCGTGCGTGGACTACATTATCCTGCGGGGACGGTGGCTGGGATTAAAAATAAAAATATAGGACAAAACATCACGACAAGAGAGACACCACAACACTACATAAAGAGAGACCTAAGACAACAACATAGCATGGCAGCAACACAACATGGCAGCAACACACCATGACAACACAGCATGGCAGCAACACAACATGACAACACAGCATGGCAGCAACACATGACAACACAGCATGGCAGCAACACAACATGGCAGCAACACAACATGACAACACAGCATGGCAGCAACACAACATGACAACACAGCATGGCAGCAACACAACAACACAGCATGGCAGCAACACAACATGGCAGCAACACAACATGACAACACAGCATGGCAGCAACACATGACAACAACACAGCATGGCAGCAACACAGCATGGCAGCAACACAACATGACAACACAGCATGGCAGCAACACAGCATGGCAGCAACACAGCATGGCGACAACACAGCATGGCGACAACACAGCATGGCAGAAACACAACAACACAGCATGGCAGAAACACAACATGACAACACAGCATGGCAGCAACACATGACAACACAGCATGGCAGCAACACATGACAACAACATAGCATGGCTGCAACACAGCATGGCAGCAACACAACATGACAACACAGCATGGCAGCAACACAGCATGGCGACAACACAGCATGGCAGCAACACAGCATGGCAGCAACACAACATGACAACACAGCATGGCGACAACACAGCATGGCAGAAACACAACATGACAGCAACACAACATGACAACACAGCATGGCAGCAACACAACATGACAACACAGCATGGCAGCAACACATGACAACACAGCATGGCAGCAACACATGACAACACAGCATGGCAGCAACACATGACAACACATGACAACACAGCATGGCAGCAACACAACATGGTAGCAACACAACATGGTAGCAACACAAAACATGGTACAAACATTACTGGGCACAGACAACAGCACAAAGGACAAGAAGGTAGAGACAACAATACATCACGTGAAGCAGCCACAACTGTCAGTAAGAGTGTCCATGATTGAGTCTTTGAATGAAGAGATGGAGATAAAACTGTCCAGTTTGACGATGATGTCTGCGTGCAGGATGCTCCAGGAGTCCCCAGCTCTTCTCCTCCGACACTTAGCATCTCAGACAATATTATAACCCCGGTAGGAGATGGGGACTCCATGTGACAGAGTATAATATATAACATAACCAGAAAAACACACACACACACACACACACACTTATGCCTGTTAGAAAACCCAGTGAAGGCGTCAGGACATCCCAACCCAAAATATCCCCCCCCACCTTCCACATGCACACAATATCCCCAAGAGACAGGAATGACGAGCCAGAATCCTTCCTCTGATAGTACTCCTACATCATAAACAGACAATACGAAGTAGCAAAGGCTGTGTGTTTGTGTGTAAAGCATTCAAGTCTAACTGCCAGCCAGCCAGGAAGCCAGCCAGCCAGCCAGCACACTGACTGCCCTCTGCATATAAATCATATAGAAACTAGCTCACTAAATGTCAAATCAAATTTGTCACAGTCGCCAAATACAACAGGTGTAAACATTAGTAAAATGCTTCCTTACAAGCTCTTAAATATGGGTCAGTAGATCATTAAGCTTTGGAGTGTGTGTGTGTGTGTGTTTTTTGGAGGTTTTACTATACGTGTGGGGAAAGTTAGAAGTCCTCACAAGGATAGTAAAACAAGAAAAATTCGGACGAGTGGGGACATTTGGTGGTGTATTTTAGGCATACGGGTTAGGTTTAGGGTTAGGTTTAGGGTTAGGGGTTAACATAGGGGAAATAGGATTTTTGAATGGGAATCAATTGTTTGGTCCCCACAAGGATAGTAAAACAAACGTATGTGTGAGCTGCAGAGCAGTGGGCCAATCAGGCTGCTCCATGAGGAACAACCCACTAAATATTCCTCTTCTGGCGTCATAGGACCGTAACTCCTCCCTCCCGGGCCATAACTCCTCCCTCCCTCCCGGGCCATAACTCCTCCCTCCCGGGCCATAACTCCTCCCTCCCGGGCCATAACTCCTCCCTCCTGGGCCATAACTCCTCCCTCCTGGGCCATAACTCCTCCCTCCTGGGCCATAACTCCTCCCTCCTGGGCCATAACTCCTCCCTCCTGGGCCATAACTTATCGCTTAGGTGGGAAAAAAAGGTGAGCACAAAGGCTGTGTGTGTGTATGTGTATCAGTTGTGTGAGTGTGTATCAACTGTGTGTGTATCAGCTGTGTGTGTATTAGAGAGTGTCACTGAAAGGGGTCCTCTTGGGACTGTGTCTAAAAGGCCTGGGAACAGAGAGAGAGAGACCCCCACCACCTCTAATAAAAATGAAGCGTGAAATTCACAACACGTGTCTAACCTCCCCACCCCTCCCCTCGGTGGCGGGTCTCTGTCGTCATGCCGACAGCTCAATAATTTACTTCTTATCATTTATTAATATAGAGGGCTATTAGGCAGACTTCTGCTCTGCACCGGGACCTCACGGTGTCTGAGCTGAGACACAAAGCACTGCACCACATTGGCAGCACGCGACGGACAGGAAGTTGCCACCTCTCCTCTCTCTCTCTCTCTCCTCGTGTATTTACTACGACACCCAGAAGGAGAACCTCTCTGCCCCTCTCCTATATATCGTCTTTTATATAATATGAGCGCAGCTGCTAAAACAGTCCTATGTCCAGGTCGAAAAGCAGACTGGTACACATTAAGAATAGAATGAGAAATTTAAAAAAATATATATATATAATTCTTAGCTGAGAGATTTCCAATGATTCTAATATTTTAGCAAGACAAGCTAGTTTCGAAATTTGCCGGTAGTTATTCCAGGTCAGAAGGAAGTCGTCCTTCGTAAAGGGGGAGGACACACCTACCAGGTGTCTTAGGGACAGCACCAGAAGCAATTGTTAAATATAAGGTTAAACAATTAGAGGGGGGGGGGGGGGGGGTAAGCTGCAGAAGAAAGGGACCAAGCAAATCAGCTGCTGTGGGTTTAAAAAATATATATTTATTAAATTTTTGCAAGTCACTTAGTACATCATTGACAGGAAATAGTTAGAATAATAATAATAAATAAATAAATAAATGTGTGAGTGCCTGGAAGTGCATCATTCTCTGTCATCTGTTTAGAGGTGAATAATGGCCTATCATTATTATGCACTCTAATGCAGTGGTGTATTTAACCCTTGTGTGGTGTTCAGGTCTGTGGGAACCCTTTTCAATGTTTACTAAAAGAAAAATGATACATTGAAGAACATGTAAAGGAACACATTTTCATTGGTCACCTCCCTGACCAAGGCCCTTCTGCCCCGATTTGATTGGTGGAGTGCTGCAGAGATGGTTGTCCTTCTGGAAGGTTCTCCCATCTCCACAGAGGACCTCTGGAGCTCTCAGAGTGACCATTGGGTTCTTGGTCACTTGACCATGGCCCTTCTCCCCCGATTGCTCAGTTTGGCCGAGCGGCCAGCTCTAGGAAGAGTCTTGGTGGTTCCAAACTTCTTCCATTTAAGAATAATGAAGGCCACTGTGTTCTTGGGGACCTTCAATGCTGCAAAAATGTTTTGGTACCCTTCCCCAGATCTGTGCCTCGACACAATCCTGTCTCGGAGCTCTACGGACAATTCCTTCGACCTCATGGCTTGGTTCTTGTGAGAAACTGTGAGACATTATATAGACAGGTGTGTGCCTTTCCAAATCATGTCCAATCAATTGAATTTACCACAAGTGGACTCCAATCAAGTTGTAGAAACATCGAAACACGAGTCTCCTAGCAAAGGGTCTGAATACTTAGGTAAATAAGGTCTTCTTTTTTTTTATATACATTTGCAAACATTTCTAAAAACCTGTTTCCGCTTTGTTTCTTAGCATTTTTTTTCAAATCAAGAAATCATTTAAAAAATAAAAAAAACACATTGCTCTCTATTTGAGTTGCACCCTAATCAGTCTGTCGAAATGACAGTTAATTAGATTGTTGAACCAAAGGTCCCATGCCAAATGGCATCCTATTCTGTATAATGTACTACTTGTTAGTGCACTATATATATGGAATAGGGTGCCATTTGAGACGCACAAAATGTCTAAATCACTCTCCCAACAGTAATTCCCCTTCAGACAAAAAGGTTCCTCCTCATGTCAGCTAATCCTTAATTGCTTGTCACTCTGGAGTATGAATGGTGGTTAAATGGTTAAATACTCAGATGATAAGTGAATGAGTTGCAGAATAACAGTTGGTGAGAGTCAAACAAGTACATTACACTGGTGAAATTAACCTTCCAAAAGCAACCAGGCTCTCTCAAAGTTCAAGCCTAAAAATCACTCATTTTTTTACATACAATTACATTTTTTACTTGGGACACTTACAGAAGACTCTCTAGCCTGCCCTGGTCTCAGATCTGTTGGCGTCATGTCTTATGGTCATTGACACGCCAAACAGGAGTTTGACAAGACAGCACAAATAGACTGGGACCAGGCTAGCAGGGGTCTGTGATGCCAGAAGACAGCCCGGGACCAGGCTAGCAGTGGTCTGTGATGCCAGAAGACAGACGGGGACCAGGCTAGCAGGGGTCTGTGATGCCAGAAGACAGACTGGGACCAGGCTAGCAGGGGTCTGTGATGCCAGAAGGCAGACTATGACCAGGCTAGCAGGGGTCTTGTGATGCCAGAAGACAGACTGGGACCAGGCTAGCAGGGGTCTGTGATGCCAGAAGACAGACTGGGACCAGGCTAGCAGGGGTCTGTGATGCCAGAAGACAGACTGGGACCGGGCTAGCAGGTGTCTGTGATGCCAGAAGACAGACCGGGACCGGGCTAGCAGGGGTCTGTGATGCCAGATGACAGACTGGGACCAGGCTAGCAGGGGTCTGTGATGCCAGAAGACAGACTGGGACCAGGCTAGCAGGGGTCTGTGATGCCAGAAGACAGACTGGGACCAGGCTAGCAGGTGTCTGTGATGCCAGAAGGCAGACTGGGACCAGGCTAGCAGGGATCTGTGATGCCAGAAGGCAGACTGGGACCAGGCTAGCAGGGATCTGTGATGCCAGAAGGCAGACTGGGACCAGGCTAGCAGGGATCTGTGATGCCAGAAGACAGACTGGGACCAGGCTAGCAGGGGTCTGTGATGCCAGAAGACAGACTGGGACCAGGCTAGCAGGGGTCTGTGATGCCAGAAGGCAGACTGGGACCAGGCTAGCAGGGATCTGTGATGCCAGAAGGCAGACTGGGACCAGGCTAGCAGGGATCTGTGATGCCAGAGTAGTGAGGTCTCGAGGCAGCACAAACTACCAGTATAATACGAGTGGTGGAAATAAAAATGAGAAGAGTGAGTGAATAAGGAGATGGAACGAAGGCAGGCAGCCAATAAGGCGTGGCGGCGAGGCAGGCAGCCAATAAGGCGTGGCGGCGAGGCAGGCAGCCAATAAGGCGTGGCGGTCTTGTGCAGTGACGCTTAGTAGAGTCAGCTGAAAGCAGGATTGATCGGCCTGCAGAGAGAGAGGGTATCAAAGCACATCAGGAGAGGTGACGGGCGGACATCTGCATCCCAAAGGGAACCCTATTCCCTATAATAGTGCCCTATTCCCTATTAGGGAATAGGCCTCTGGTCTAAAGTAGTGCACTATAATAGGGAATAGGGTGCCATAGAACTCTGGTCTAAAGTAGTGTACTATATAGAGAATAGGGAGCCCTTTGGGACGCAAACCAGTAAGGTAACGGTTGCTCTCGCCAGCCCTGTCCTGTCTGCCCTCTAGGACCTGCAGTCTCAGCAGCCTGGGGTGTGTGTGTGTGTGTGTGTGTGTGTGTGTGTGTGTGTGTGTGTGTGTGTGTGTGTGTGTGTGTGTGTGTGTGTGTACTCATGGTGGTGTTGGATATCTCTTATATAACAGCAGCAACGCTTAGTGAATGACTGACACATTCCAGCAGTTACATCATCTTCTGGACACTAAACCATGACATCATACATCTCCACGGTCTAGTAATCCTTCACATAGTATTATAGTAGTTATATACACATAGTATTATAGTAGTTAGATATACTTAGTATTATAGTAGTTAAATATACTTCACATAGTATTATAGTAGTTAGATATACTTCACATCGTATTATAGTAGTTAGATATACTAAACCATGACATCATACATCTCCACGGTCTAGTAATCCTTCACATAGTATTATAGTAGTTAGATATACTTAGTATTATAGTAGTTATATATACATAGTATTATACACTGCTCAAAAAAATAAAGGAAACACTTAAACAACACAATGTAACTCCAAGTCAATCACACTTCTGTGAAATCAAACTGTCCACTTAGGAAGCAACACTAATTGACAATATATTTCACATGCTGTATTGCAAATGGAATAGACAACAGGTGGAAATTATAGGCAATTAGCAAGACACCCCCAATAAAGGAGTGGTTCTGCAGGTGGTGACCACAGACCACTTCTCAGTTCCTATGCTTCCTGGCTGATGTTTTGGTCACTTTTGAATGCTGGCGGTGCTTTCACTCTAGTGGTAGCATGAGACGGAGTCTACAACCCACACAAGTGGCTCAGGTAGTGCAGCTCATCCAGGATGGCACATCAATGCGAGCTGTGGCAAGAAGGTTTGCTGTGTCTGTCAGCGTAGTGTCCAGAGGATGGAGGCGCTACCAGGAGACAGGCCAGTACATCAGGAGACGTGGAGGAGGCCGTAGGAGGGCAACAACCCAACAGCAGGACCGCTACCTCCGCCTTTGTGCAAGGAGGAGCAGGAGGAGCACTGCCAGAGCCCTGCAAAATGACCTCCAGCAGGCCACAAATGTGCATGTGTCTGCTCAAACGGTCAGAAACAGACTCCATGAGGGTGGTATGAGGGCCCGACGTCCACAGGTGGGGGTTGTGCTTACAGCCCAACACCGTGCAGGACGTTTGGCATTTGCCAGAGAACACCAAGATTGGCAAATTCGCCACTGGCGCCCTGTGCTCTTCACAGATGAAAGCAGGTTCACACTGAGCACATGTGACAGACGTGACAGAGTCTGGAGACACCGTGGAGAACGTTCTGCTGCCTGCAACATCCTCCAGCATGACCGGTTTGGCGGTGGGTCAGTCATGGTGTGGGGTGGCATTTCTTTGGGGGGACGCACAGCCCTCCATGTGCTCGCCAGAGGTAGCCTGACTGCCATTAGGCACCGAGATGAGATCCTCAGACCCCTTGTGAGACCATATGCTGGTGGGGTTGGCCCTGGGTTCCTCCTAATGCAAGACAATGCTAGACCTCATGTGGCTGGAGTGTGTCAGCAGTTCCTGCAAGAGGAAGGCATTGATGCTATGGACTGGCCCGCCCGTTCCCCAGACCTGAATCCAATTGAGCACATCTGGGACATCATGTCTCGCTCCATCCACCAACGCCACGTTGCACCACAGACTGTCCAGGAGTTGGCGGATGCTTTAGTTCAGGTCTGGGAGGAGATCCCTCAGGAGACCATCCGCCACCTCATCAGGAGCATGCCCAGGCGTTGTAGGGAGGTCATACAGGCACGTGGAGGCCACACACACTACTGAGCCTCATTTTGACTTGTTTTAAGGACATTACATCAAAGTTGGATCAGCCTGTAGTGTGGTTTTCCACTTTCCAGTGTGACTCCAAATCCAGACCTCCATGGGTTGATAAATTTGATTTCCATTAATAATTTTTGTGTGATTTTGTTGTCAGCACATACAACTATGTAAAGTATTTAATAAAAATATTTCATTCATTCAGATCTAGGATGTGTTATTTTAGTGTTCCCTTTATTTTTTTGAGCAGTGTAGTAGTTAGATATACATAGTATTATAGTAGTTAGATATACATAGTATTATAGTAGTTAGATATACATAGTATTATACTAGTTAGATATACATAGTATTATACTAGTTAGTTCTAGCATCTTCCTCAGCTTGGGGATACTACATCATGTCTAGCACACATTATTCAATAAAACAATGAATTACAGGACATCTATGGGCTGGTTAGCCTTCATTTTGATGTGTGGATTCCCAACATCAACAATGCTACCCATTTAGCTGACTGCTGCCAGCACCACCACCATCAGACTGCCCAGTCGTCCTACTCTACATTCCCTGTGCGGTGCGATCGGTGCGAGGGAGCTGCAGGAAAAGGGGACAAAGAGCTGAGTGTTCAGATACCAGGGACTCCAAGGGTTAGCGTACCAAATGGCACCTTATTCCCTATTTAGTGCACTACTTTTAACCAGGGCCCTGGTCAACAGTAGTGCACTACATCGGGAACAGGGTGCCATTTGGTACGATGGTAAAGTGACATCTCAGCATTCTCAGACCTCCAACACACAGGACAGAATAGGACTGTTAGTCAGCCTACTGGGGGCCAGCTGCTACTGTTCGAGGGCCCACTCAACCCCTCCTCTGTCTCAACACACACCCTGCTCTGTGTGTCAGGGGGTCACACAGGGTTCACTACAGCACAGCACTGATAGCACACACACACACACAGGGTTCACGATAGAACGTACACACACACACACAGGGTGTACGATAGCACGCACACACACACACACACAGGGTGTACGATAGCACGCACACACACACACACACAGGGTTCACGATAGCACACACACACACAGGGTTCACGATAGCACACACACACACAGGGTTCACGATAGCACACACACACACACACTCACACAGGGTGTACGATAGCACGCACGCACACACACACACACACACACACACAGGGTGTACGATAGCACGCACACACACACAGGGTTCACGATAGCACACACACACACACACACACACAGGGTTCACGATAGCACACACACACACAGGGTTCACGATAGCACACACACACACACACTCACACAGGGTGTACGATAGCACACACACACACACACATGGTTAGAGCGTTGGACTAGTAACCAAAAGGTTGCTGGATCGAATCCCCAAGCTGACAAGGTAAAAATCTGTCGTTCTGCCCCCTGAACAAGGCAGTTAACCCACTGTTCCCAGGTAGGCCGTCATTGTAAATAAGAATTTGTTCTTAACTGACTTGCCTAGTTAAATAAAGGTTAAATAAACACACACAGGGTTCACGACAGCACAGCACTACTGTTCAGACAGACAGTTCAGACAGACAGACTGTTCAGACAGACAGTTCAGACAGACAGACTGTTCAGACAGACAGTTCAGACAGACTGACTGTTCAGACAGACAGTTCAGACAGACAGACTGTTCAGACAGACAGTTCAGACAGACAGACAGTTCAGACAGACAGACTGTTCAGACAGACAGTTCAGACAGACAGACTGTTCAGACAGACAGACTGTTCAGACAGACAGCCTGTTCAGACAGACAGCCTGTTCAGACAGACAGCCTGTTCAGACAGACAGCCTGTTCAGACAGACAGCCTGTTCAGACAGACAGCCTGTTCAGACAGACAGCCTGTTCAGACAGCCTGTTCAGACAGACAGCCTGTTCAGACAGACAGCCTGTTCAGACAGACAGCCTGTTCAGACAGACAGCCTGTTCAGACAGACAGTTCAGACAGACAGACAGTTCAGACAGACAGTTCAGACAGTTCAGACAGACAGTTCAGACAGACAGACAGTTCAGACAGACAGACAGTTCAGACAGACAGACAGTTCAGACAGACAGACTGTTCAGACAGACAGACAGTTCAGACAGACAGACAGTTCAGACAGACAGACAGTTCAGACAGACAGACTGTTCAGACAGACAGACTGTTCAGACAGACAGACTGTTCAGACAGACAGTTCAGACAGACAGTTCAGACAGACAGTTCAGACAGACAGTTCAGACAGACAGACAGTTCAGACAGACAGACAGTTCAGACAGACAGACAGTTCAGACAGACAGACAGTTCAGACAGACAGACTGTTCAGACAGACACACTGTTCAGACAGACACACTGTTCAGACAGACACACTGTTCAGACAGACAGTTCAGACAGACAGACAGTTCAGACAGACAGACAGACAGTTCAGACAGACAGACAGTTCAGACAGACAGACAGTTCAGACAGACAGACTGTTCAGACAGACACACTGTTCAGACAGACACACTGTTCAGACAGACACACTGTTCAGACAGACAGACCAGTTCAGACAGACAGTTCAGACAGTTCAGACAGACAGACAGTTCAGACAGACAGTTCAGACAGACAGTTCAGACAGACAGTTCAGACAGACAGACAGTTCAGACACAGACAGTTCAGACAGACAGACAGTTCAGACAGACAGACAGTTCAGACAGACACACTGTTCAGACAGACACACTGTTCAGACAGACACACTGTTCAGACAGACACACTGTTCAGACAGACACACAGTTCTGCAGTAGAGTGGAGTACAGAACAATATTTAATGTCGAGAAATCAAGGGCCTAAGGAGAACAATCCACTGAACGAAAGCCTCTTCTGACAAAGTGACCGGGTCAGTGGAAAGTGGTGACAGCCAGATGTTGTAGAAGTGACAGTTCCCCTGTCAGCCATTCTCCTGTTGCCTATAGGCTAAGAATCACTCGGAGTAAACCAATGATGAAGCCTGAATATACACCCACATGTTTCATGAGCTGAAATAAAAAGATCCAAGAAATGTTCCACAACGCACAAAAATCTTCCCTCAAAATGTTGAGCATAAATTTGAATACATCCCTGTTAGTGAGCATTTCTCCTTTGCCAAGCTAATTAAACCACCTGACAGGTGTGGTATATCAAGAAGCTGATTAAACAGCGTGATTACACAGGTGCACCTTGTGCCGGGGGACAATAAAAGGCCACTCTAAAATGTGCAGATTTGTCACAAAACAATGCCTCAGAGGTCTTAAATTGAGGGAGCGTGCAATTGACATGCTGACTGCAGGAATGTCCACCAGAGATGTTGCCAGATTATTGAATGTTCATTTCTCTACCATAAGCCGCCTCCAACATCGTTTTAAAGAATTTGGCAGTACGTCCAAATGGACACACAACCGCAGACAGCATGTATGGCACAGTGTGGGTGAGCGGTTTACTGATGTCAACGTTGTGAACAGAGTGCCCCATGATGGCGGTGAGGTTAATGGTATGGGCAGGCATAAACTATGGACAACGAAAACAATTGCATTTTATCTATGGCAATTTGAATGCACAGAGATACCATGAAGAGAACCTGAGGCTCATTGTCGTGCCATTCATCCGCCGCCGTCACCTCATGTTTCAACATGATAATGCACGACCCCATGTTCGCAAGGATCTGTACACAATTCCTTGAAGCTGAAAACGTTCTTCCTTGGCCTGCGTACTCACCAGACATATCACCCATTTGAGCATGTTCGGGATGCTCTGGATCGACGTGTACAACAGTGCGTTCCAGTTCCCGCCAATATCCAGCAACTTCATATCCAGCGTTGCATGAGGCAACTGATGGTCACGCCAGATACTGACTGGTTTTCTGATCCACGCCTAGTGCTGTGGTGGTCACGAAATTTCACCATCCTGTGATTGACAAGCAAATAACCGTAGGGCTCACTGTAATTGACCGTTAAATTCACACCTAGCCTACAAGCCACTGATGTGGAACATCTAAATTTTTTTAAAGTAAAATAAATCCATGTAATATAGTCTGCACCGTCACAATAAATCCATTATTTATTTTAGACAGGTCTAAAGAAACATGATATGAAGAAAATGTAGTCTATTACAGAAGAACAGAATAGTTGTCCTTATGTTAGGTCCTGATCTGGCTATGCCATATGGCTGTGGGCTACACTAGTTCATTTGCTTAGCATTTCGTGGTAGTATTTTATAGTATGAAGAATACAATTAAACAAAGCTGAATAAAATAGAAAGGATATTTTCTCCAAACGATTTGAGGGAGTGCGGACATGCGGCTATTCTGTGTTGAGCGGTTAACAAAGAAATAGTTACTCCTATATGCTTCATTTAGAGTTATTAATGTAACTTTAGCTGTTCTACGTTGGGCTATATGTGTTGATTTGTAATACATTGTAAGGCTGCATGATGTGACTCTAATGATGATTTGAAAATAGTTGCTTGAAAGGCATGAGCTCTGCTTTGTTTTTTGCTCAGGCTGTACACACTTCATCAGTCTCTCATTCACAATTTGACAAGCACTTGATAATGCCTCTAATTTCACGGCGGCATCCCCTTTGTGTGGCTGTAATGCACCCTAAAAAAAGATCCATGCCTTTTGTGGCCTGGAGTGCTGCGTTGTGACCTTCTCCCTGAGTGCTGCGCGCGCCGAAGCACCTCTCACTCACACGGCTCTCCATCACGTGATCGGGTCTTTCTCACAGGCTACAAGTGAAGACAGACACATCGGGGACTCAACTGCGCACGTCCTTATCCAATTCCGAGCTGCATATTGGAGATATTGGAAGAACTGTCCATATTTATATTTCGTCAGCTAACAAGATGAGTAGACCTAACGAACAGCAAAAGCACTAGCCTATGTCAATCTACAATCCCCCATAGTACAACATTTGACCTATTCTATTCTGTGCAACAAATAAATATTCCAAACATAGTCTGGGACAGTTGTGGGATGCGATAGATCCCAAATGAATACAACCACTAGCATGAAAAAAAAAACGTGTTAAGGCAATATGGCTGACACAACAGATCAGAACATTTAGCTTAAAACGTTGATAAGCTATTAGGCTATTTCTTCACATTATAAGCGCAGCAATGCGCACATGGCAGTAGGATATAAGTGTGAATATTCCATTAGCGGGACAACACCATTATTAAAAGTGGCCGCAAATGCCATTATGCATGTAATGCTTTTATTATAAAGGTGCATTTTTATGCATTTTTAAACTTGAAACTCACACGCTGCTTATGTATGCCAGTTAGGCTCTACACCCCTTGTAAAGCGGATTAATGTGCTTAATTTTAAGAAGTTATTTGGCCACTTTAGTTGTGATACAAACCTTGTCAAAACATATAGGCCTATGGGTTAGGCTACATGAGGTGTGCAACTATGATTCGAAAAAAATCGCAAGGAAAAAAAGGCTGTTTCTTATGCTGGGCATCATTCACAAGGGATAATATATCATTCACAAGTGATAGGCTAATATTGTCACCCATCTTTTTATTTAACTAGGCAAGTAAGTTAAGAACAAATTATTGTTTACAATGACGGCCATCAGACTATTCTTGATGTAATCTTGTCTTTACATGTACTAAATAATATATATGTGTGAAATTTGTTTTGATTTAGAATGGACCATTATCTCTGTCCTTGTCTCAAAACAGGGAGAGGGGGGGAAAGACATGTCATCTATGCACTTAAATAGCGAATGGAAGAAGCTTTTCTGTGGTTTATTTTCATGCCAGCCTGGTATGCTATACTCCTGTTGTAAAGATAAGCAATGTGCTTAATATTAGAAAAGTTGAGAAATAAATATAGTAGGCTTAGCCTGTAGGACGCTGATGGCATCCTCCTCTTTTTAATAGAGGCCATCACTCTGTTTTCTCACGCAATTGCAGAGCCGATAGAAATGTTGAGCAACATGAGCTCATCGGCTCTCATGAAGTGTTTGATTCGATTTTCGATTACATTTGTATTGATGTCAGAGTGATTAGAGGGACAATAGAGTGCTGAGTACCAGGCAGTTAGCTAGTTTGGTAGGCTACTAATGACCATCAGCAGCATCAGAGCTTGGAGAAGCCTAAATACCGTGACTAAACGGTCACGTGGAATTTGACTGCCTTCATGACTCGTGACAGCTGATGTGGCAGTAATACGGTCACTGCAACAGCCCTATCCACGGCCCTACCTATTTTAAGGTATCTGTGAACAGATGCATATCTGTATTCCCAAGTCATGTGAAATCCATAAATTAGGGTCTAATGGATTTATTTCAATTGACTGTTTTCCTTATATGAACTCTGTAACTCGGTAAAATCATTGAAATTGTTGCATGTTGCCGATTATATTTTTTTATTCAGTATAGTTTAGCGCAGGTAATTAACTACAATGACCATAATCCATTGCTCATCAACTTGTCCGGTCTGTGTGGAGTAGACACAAAAAACGGAGAGAAGAGTGAAAGAAAGCGTGACGGAGAGGGACAGAGAGCAGTTGCATGATTGATAGTTGGTATTCGGCACAGGCAGTAAGCAGCTCTATAGAGATGAGACGATGACTTGGAATGAAATGTCATCCAATAAAACCAATGTAATAAACACAACAACCTCAGAACGCAGGGGAGTCCCTCAGATCTCTGTTCTATTAAACAGGACCCAGTGCAATGTATGAAGTAATTTCACCATACAGGCCTATAGAGTCAGGGTGATGTTATACAGGCCTATAGAGTCCGGGTGATGTTATACAGGCCTATAGAGTCAGGGTAATGTTATACAGGCCTATAGAGTCAGGGTGATGTTATACAGGCCTATAGAGTCCGGGTGATGTTATACAGGCCTATAGAGTCAGGGTGATGTTATACAGGCCTATAGAGTCAGGGTGATGTTATACAGGCCTATAGAGTCAGGGTGATGTTATACAGGCCTATAGAGTCAGGGTGATGTTATACAGGCCTATAGAGTCCGGGTGATGTTATACAGGCCTATAGAGTCAGGGTGATGTTATACAGGCCTATAGAGTCAGGGTAATGTTATACAGGCCTATAGAGTCAGGGTGATGTTATACAGGCCTATAGAGTCAGGGTAATGTTATACAGGCCTATAGAGTCCGGGTGATGTTATACAGGCCTATAGAGTCCGGGTGATGTTATACAGGCCTATAGAGTCAGGGTGATGTTATACAGGCCTATAGAGTCAGGGTGATGTTATACAGGCCTATAGAGTCAGGGTGATGTTATACAGGCCTATAGAGTCCGGGTGATGTTATACAGGCCTATAGAGTCCGGGTGATGTTATACAGGCCTATAGAGTCAGGGTGATGTTATACAGGCCTATAGAGTCAGGGTGATGTTATACAGGCCTATAGAGTCAGGGTGATGTTATACAGGCCTATAGAGTCAGGGTGATGTTATACAGGCCTATAGAGTCAGGGTGATGTTATACAGGCCTATAGAGTCAGGGTGATGTTATACAGGCCTATAGAGTCAGGGTGATGTTATACAGGCCTATAGAGTCAGGGTGATGTTATACAGGCCTATAGAGTCAGGGTGATGTTATACAGGCCTATAGAGTCAGGGTGATGTTATACAGGCCTATAGAGTCAGGGTACTGTTATAAATACCGATGACACTTTCAAATGGTTATATCAGAACTAACCATTTCACACCTCAGTGAGTAGGACTGGACACGTTTATAAAATGGGACACTGCCGTGCTAGTCAGAGTCCCAAATGGTGCCCTATTCTCTACACCTTTCACCAGGGCCCACAGTGCACTACCTTTGACTAGAGCGAGCCCTATGTAAGAAACTGGATACCATTTGGGACAAGAGGCCTAGCTTGAAGAGAGGAGCAGAAGCTGAGGTGCAGAGAGAGAAACATAAGGGAGGTGGATCAATACAGAGTCACACTGAGCCAGTCCCGCGTGTGTCGATCTAACTCTAAATCAAGTGTCTACCGTAACTGTATTTGAATAAATCTAGTGCAGATAAGCAATCTAACGACACTACCTATAGCTTCCTCTTTCGACAAAATACGTCACTGTAGATCAGTGAAAAATAAATAAAATTGTTTAAAAGCTATAATATGTTACTTTTTGGGGGGGGGGGGGGGGGCGACCTGACAAAATTCACATAGAAATGTAAGTTATAGATCTGTCATTTGTATTGTAAGTCAGTCTAAGAAGCAGTAGATCTGTTCTACGTGAGCTATTTCTATACTTCCCATTCTTAAGTTTAATTTTTGCATCTTTTCCTTTCGGTTTTGTATACCAGCTTCAAAAACGGTTGAAAATACAATATTTCTGGTTTGGAAAATATATTTCCACAGCGGATTAGATGGTGCAATGATTCTCAACACAATGACTGCTTGTTTTGACACATAAACTGAACTGAGGCAAACTATTATACATTTTAGCATCCAGGAAATGGCAGAGAGATTTCTGCATGGTGAACCTTTAACGGGTTGAAAGAAAGCTGTGTAATGAACACCAATGACATTTCACCAACATGTTTGTTAACGACATCTCACAGAGCATGATATTGATTAGCCTACGGTATGTATGTCCAATGGAAGTCATGTGCAATACAGAAACGACTCTCAATTGACCCCCAAGATACTGTCATGAAGACGTTATGGGTCAGAGAAGAGAGACCAATAGGAGATCAAATTTACAAAGGCTGTAAAAAATAAAAAATAAACGATTTTCAAGAATGAACTCTGAAAATGATGCCATGGGTTTACTAGTATACAAGCCTAAACACACGCAGGGCGAATAATGTCCTGTAAGCAGATGAATACAGTGAAGTGTCTGTATTCATTAAGTGTCTCAGAGTAAGAGTTCTGATCTAGGCTCAGGTCCCTCTGTGTTCTATTATATTATTATGATCTAAAAAAGGTTTCAACAAAACTGATCCTAGATCAGCACTCCAACCCTGAGAATGGATCTAGCAGCTGTCCTACTTTAGTACAGTGCCGGCCTGCCTGGATAAAGCCATGCATGACGTGATAAAAACAGCTTCTAGCACCAAGTGTTGCTGAAAGTCATTCCAGCTTCATCAGAGAAACTGTCGAGAGTGTGTTGTCCAACCAAATGTCACCCTGTTCCCTACGGTGTAGTACTGTTCACCGGGGATCTGGTCAAAAGTAGCGCACTGTGTCGGGAATAGTTAGGGTGCCATTTGGGATGCGATCGGCGTTCAAGAGATTTCTGCTAAATCGTTCTGTTTGTTTCAATATTTAGATTGAGATTTTGGAATCCATATTCCTGTTCTGCCATTGGGCTAGGCCTATATTCCTGTTCTGCCATTGGACTAGGCCTATATTCCTGTTCTGCCATTGGACAAGGCCTATATTCCTGTTCTGCCATTGGACTAGGCCTATATTCCTGTTCTGCCATTGGACTAGGCCTATATTCCTGTTCTGCCATTGGACTAGGCCTATATTCCTGTTCTGCCATTGGACTAGGCCTATATTCCTGTTCTGCCATTGGACTAGGCCTATATTCCTGTTCTGCCATTGGACTAGGCCTATATTCCTGTTCTGCCATTGGACTAGGCCTATATTCCTGTTCTGTCATTGGACTAGGCCTATATTCCTGTTCTGCCATTGGACTAGGCCTATATTCCTGTTCTGCCATTGGACTAGGCCTATATTCCTGTTATGCCATTGGACTAGGCCTATATTCCTGTTCTGCCATTGGACTAGGCCTATATTCCTGTTCTGCCATTGGACTAGGCCTATATTCCTGTTCTGCCATTGGACTAGGCTGCCATTGGACTAGGCCTATTTTCCTGTTCTGCCATTGGACTAGGCCTATATTCCTGTTCTGCCATTGGACTAGGCCTATATTCCTGTTCTGCCATTGGACTAGGCCTATATTCCTGTTCTGCCATTGGACTAGGCCTATATTCCTGTTCTGCCATTGGACTAGGCCTATATTCCTGTTCTGCCATTGGACTAGGCCTATATTCCTGTTCTGCCATTGGACTAGGCCTATATTCCTGTTCTGTCATTGGACTAGGCCTATATTCCTGTTCTGCCATTGGACTAGGCCTATATTCCTGTTCTGCCATTGGACTAGGCCTATATTCCTGTTCTGCCATTGGACTAGGCCTATATTCCTGTTCTTCCATTGGACTAGGCCTATATTCCTGTTCTGCCATTGGACTAGGCCTATATTCCTGTTCTGCCATTGGACTAGGCCTATATTCCTGTTCTGCCATTGGACTAGGCTGCCATTGGACTAGGCCTATTTTCCTGTTCTGCCATTGGACTAGGCCCATATTCCTGTTCTGCCATTGGACTAGGCCTATATTCCTGTTCTGCCATTGGACAAGGCCTATATTCCTGTTCTGCCATTGGACTAGGCCTATATTCCTGTTCTGCCATTGGACTAGGCCTATATTCCTGTTCTGCCATTGGACTAGGCCTATATTCCTGTTCTGCCATTGGACTAGGCCTATATTCCTGTTCTGCCATTGGACTAGGCCTATATTCCTGTTCTGCCATTGGACTAGGCCTATATTCCTGTCCTGCCATTGGACTAGGCCTATATTCCTGTTCTGCCATTGGACTAGGCCTATATTCCTGTTCTGCCATTGGACTAGGCCTATATTCCTGTTCTGCCATTGGACTAGGCCTATATTCCTGTTCTGCCATTGGACTAGGCCTATATTCCTGTTCTGCCATTGGACTAGGCCTATATTCCTGTTCTGCCATTGGACTAGGCCTATATTCCTGTTCTGCCATTGGACTAGGCCTATATTCCTGTTCTGCCATTGGACTAGGCCTATATTCCTGTTCTGCCATTGGACTAGGCTGCCATTGGACTAGGCCTATTTTCCTGTTCTGCCATTGGACTAGGCCCATATTCCTGTTCTGCCATTGGACTAGGCCTATATTCCTGTTCTGCCATTGGACAAGGCCTATATTCCTGTTCTGCCATTGGACTAGGCCTATATTCCTGTTCTGCCATTGGGCTAGGCCTATATTCCTGTTCTGCCATTGGACTAGGCCTATATTCCTGTTCTGCCATTGGACTAGGCCTATATTCCTGTTCTGCCATTGGACAAGGCCTATATTCCTGTTCTGCCATTGGACTAGGCCTATATTCCTGTTCTGCCATTGGACAAGGCCTATATTCCTGTTCTGCCATTGGACTAGGCCTATATTCCTGTTCTGCCATTGGACTAGGCCTATATTCCTGTTCTGCCATTGGACTAGGCTGCCATTGGACTAGGCTGTTCTGCCATTGGACCACCCCTAACCTGCAGTGGGTTACCACCCCTATATTCCTGTTCTGCCATTGGACTAGGCCTATATTCCTGTTCTGCCATTGGACTAGGCCTATATTCCTGTTCTGCCATTGAACTAGGCTGCCATTGGACTAGGCTGTTCTGCCATTGGACCACCCCTAGCCTGCAGTGGGCTACCACCCCTATATTCCTGCTCTGCCATTGGACTAGGCCTATATGACACATTGGACTAGGCCTATATGACACATTGGACTAGGCCTATATTCCTGTTCTGCCATTGGACTAGGCCTATATTCCTGTTCTGCCATTGGACTAGGCCCATATGACACAATAAGGTGCCTGAAGAAAGAAATCAGAATCCCTTGATATGTTCTCCCTTGTTGAAGCACCAGATTACGTCATGTGACACTGGCTTTATGTTTCAGAGGTCTGTGATGTCTTGGCCCTCCAGTGGGCTCTCACCCCTAGCCTGGCTGGAGGTCTGTGTTGCCTTGGCACTGCAGTGAGCTACCACCCCTAGCCTGGCTGGAGGTCTGTGTTGCCTTGGCCCTCCAGTGAGCTACCACCCCTAGCCTGGCTGGAGGTCTGTGTTGCCTTGGCCCTCCAGTGAGCTACCACCCCTAGCCTGGCTGGAGGTCTGTGTTGCCTTGGCCCTCCAGTGGGCTCTCACCCCTAGCCTGG
Organism: Salvelinus namaycush; assembly: GCF_016432855.1. NCBI lineage: Eukaryota > Metazoa > Chordata > Actinopteri > Salmoniformes > Salmonidae > Salvelinus > Salvelinus namaycush. The sequence goes on from NC_052321.1 coordinate 3,353,319, forward strand.
CTGGAGGTGTGTGTTGCCTTGGCACTGCAGTGGGCTACCACCCCTAGCCTGGCTGGAGGTCTGTGTTGCCTTGGCACTGCAGTGGGCTACCACCCCTAGCCTGGCTGGAGGTCTGTGATGTCTTGGCCCTCCAGTGAGCTACCACCCTTAGCCTGGCTGGTGGTCTGTGTTGCCTTGGCCCTCCAGTGGGCTCTCACCCCTAGCCTGGCTGGAGGTCTGTGTTGCCTTGGCCCTCCAGTGGGCTCTCACCCCTAGCCTGGCTGGAGGTCTGTGTTGCCTTGGCACTGCAGTGGGCTACCACCCCTAGCCTGGCTGGAGGTCTGTGTTGCCTTGGCCCTCCAGTGGGCTCTCACCCCTAGCCTGGCTGGAGGTCTGTGTTGCCTTGGCACTGCAGTGGGCTACCACCCCTAGCCTGGCTGGAGGTCTGTGATGTCTTGGCCCTCCAGTGGGCTACCACCCCTAGCCTGGCTGGAGGTCTGTGTTACCTTGGCACTGCAGTGGGCTACCACCCCTAGCCTGGCTGGAGGTCTGTGTTGCCTTGGCCCTCCAGTGGGCTCTCACCCCTAGCCTGGCTGGAGGTCTGTGTTGCCTTGGCACTGCAGTGGGCTACCACCCCTAGCCTGGCTGGAGGTCTGTGATGTCTTGGCCCTCCAGTGGGCTACCACCCCTAGCCTGGCTGGAGGTCTGTGTTACCTTGGCACTGCAGTGGGCTACCACCCCTAGCCTGGCTGGAGGTCTGTGTTACCTTGGCACTGCAGTGGGCTACCACCCCTAGCCTGGCTGGAGGTCTGTGTTACCTTGGCACTGCAGTGGGCTACCACCCCTAGCCTGGAGGAATCAGGCAGCCATCAGTCAGGCTGGTTTCAGCACCAGGCTTCCCTCTACCCTAAATAACATCTGACTTCCTCTTCAGAAGATGTTTTCATGTTTGGCATGACAACAACCATAAGTGGTGGAAGAATAGCCAACTCTCATGGTCCTGGAAATGCCAGCCATGTGGTCGTTGTCACGTCAGCCAAACATGGAAACATGTTAATACTTATCAGACCCGGCTGACCATCAGCAGATGTGGACAGCATCTTTGGCACTTGACTTGGACGTTAGAGAGATGAGGGAGTCCAAACCATAGAGATCTTTCCTAAGGTCCAAACCTTTAAACTCAATTGGATGGGTGGCATCCATCTCTGTTTGAAACTCATTGGTCCTGGGACAAGGCTACTGGCTAGTTTAGCTATGCCTAAACTTTGGCAGAGAGAGTAGGCCTACAGCAGTGGTTAGCTAGCTAGCCGTTTAACTAAGGAAGAAACGTTCTGCAAGTCCAATTGAATAGGATAGTAATTGTCTAACATTTAGTCACACAGTCAATGCAATGGTGCTGGCTGTTCTTCTGATGCGACAGTACAACCATCACTGCAGCTCAGCAGCTGTATTATCCATCAGAGCAAACTGCCTGCTTGTCTTAGCACTATCAAGTATGTCAACGTATAGATGCTGTGGGGACAAGACGAGGAACACGACTTACCTCGGGATGCAACTCGGGGACGATCCATCTATTTCCCATGTGGCGAACAGGTTCATCGGCACGGGTCTGTTGAGCGCCCCGCCACCGAAGCTCAGCCGGCCACTTCTCTCCGCCATGGTTCGTTATGAGTCTGCCTAAACGTCCACACGAACCGAGGCGGTACAAAATATATACCTATCTGAATCAAATGAATTTGTCTTGAAGTGCGTTGGTAAAAAAAAAAAAAAAAAAAAACAGTTCTTCATGCGATTAAATTCGTACAATGTGAAGTTAGTGCAGCAGGTTGTTCCGGACCAAATGCTCCTATGTCAGACTCGCATACACTGTTCCCTAGAACTGCAGTACTTTGCTCCCACTGCCACCCCCAGGAAATAACGTCATTGCTGGCCATGAACGCAGCATTCGTTCAGATCAGGACACAGGCTGGCGAAGTGGTATGCAAGCAATGTCCTTGAACCGCGCGGTTCATCCCAACCTACATGCAAAAATATGTCAAGAAAATGTATAATTTGCAATGTATATGAATAGATGTATTGTTATCTCGCTTGAAGGCTCTGAAACAAGTGGAGTTACTACAAGCACACAGACATGCTACATCTTCACTCGTCTCCAAGCAACCGACTAGGCGCGGTCTGCAGGTGCACCTTCTCAACAAAATGTGTTTTTTTTGCTGCTTCCAAGATTAGTGCACATATTTTCTGCATTAACCCATTAATCAGCCCATTGAAATGTGTAAAAAAATGTATCATTGAAGATTGTCTCTACATATATAAACATCATTGGGACTGTCGTACAGATGTTTGTTTTTTCTCCATTACATCGTTACAAGTTTGCTTCGGGTGACCTCGACCAATATCGGACCAAAGGAGTCTAACGTTACATCTTTGTCGAAGGACCTTCCGTCCGTGTTCTGTTTAAAGGGCGAAATGGCTCTGGAAGCCAAAAACAACGAAATAGTCCATCTAAAGGTGAATCGATTCTCAATCTCGTTACCATCTACTTTCATATCACATCAAAATAATTTCAGAAATGCCCCCCAAAACTACACACTTACTATACACCAGTGGAGGCTGGTGGGGGGAGTTATAGGAGGATGGGCTCATTGTAATGGCTGGAATGGAATCAATGAAACGGAGTCATAATATGTGGTTTCCATATGTTTGATGTGTTTGATACCATTCCGTTTATTCTATTCCAGCCATTACAATGAGCCCGTCCTCCTATAGCTCCCCCCACCAGCCGCCAATGCTGTACACGGTTTTAACTGGTTTTAACACAGTTGCAGCAGACAATATTTTTCAGTGACAACATGTTTGTGGCATCTGTCTTCCTTTTTTAACACAGGTGTTTTGTAGACGCAGATCGCTAATTAGTACAGCACAGGTAGTCCACTCTGTCTTCCTTGTCTGTTGTCTGTAAACAAACGCTGTAACATGGATATATGGCTGTGTGGGAACCTTAACCCTATTAAGGTGAGTATCCATTTAAACTTCTGTTTTTTGGGGGGGAAAAGATTTCTCGCTAATATGAAAGATAAGGTCCTTATGCTTCCAAAACAGGTGCCGCAAAGCGATGTGTGTTAATGTTCAAGACCAAGCTCTTAACAAAACTCCCCCCCTACAGAAGACATCTTCGTCCAATGATTTATGTGTAATGAGTCATGATCAAGGAGATCAAGGACTAGGGGTTAACCCTGACGATTCAGCGTTCTAATTTACTGGGTGCTTTGTTGTAGAACTGTAAAGTTTACAAGACAAACAGAAAAGAAGAGGCTGGACTGTCTGACTTTGGACATATGTACTGTATCTACACCACTGATTGGGACTGTCACACAGTTATTTTTTCCCCCCGTACATCATTTACAAGTTTTCTTTGTATGACCTTAAGGAATCGGCACTAATTTTGTGGGAGCTTATTTGCCATTGACAAGATAGTTATCTAACAAGAGAAACAGAAAGGGGTCTTTTTCCCATAATAATGGGTTATCTGATTCATATTTATGCAGGCCAATTCAAATGAGGTAAAAAAACACACACAATCTAAATAATTTCACCAATGCTTCATTTACATTGTGTGTAACAGTGACACAACTCCAGTAAATGCATTGATTTGAGACAGCTTCATGACATCATTACCACTTCAGAGCGATCAATGTGTGGTAATCTCATTTGGACGTTCAGTCTACATTTACAGCTCAATTATGCCACCTAGTGGTATATTTAAGCAATAAGGCACGGGGTGGTTGTGGTATATGGCCAATATACCATTCTTATGCATGATGCATTGCGGAGTGCTAGGACACAGCCTTTAGCCGTGGGTATATTGGCCATATATCACAAACCCCACGAGGTACCTTATTACTATTATAAACTGGTTACCAACCTAATTAGAGCAGTAAAAATAAATGTTTTGTCATACCCGTGGTATACGGTCTGATATACCACGGCTGTCAGCCAATCAGCATTCAGGGCTCGAACCACCCAGTTTATAAATCGTGATACAGTATGCAGTTGTAAAATACAGTATTTATTTTTCAAATTGCAGATTGTATTCCCAAAATACTTCACATTACTTGGCACAGATCATTTTTAATTTAACCTTTATTTTGACAGGGACTCATATAGAATAAAACGTTATTGTCCATCCAGGATGGACATTTTTTCTTTGGCATCACCTTACATTAAAAAGATTACATGCATTCTCACACCACAAACATTCCACCATACTGCATAACCTAACAACATAGAGGACGTTAATACATTCCCTTACAATTGTCCGCTGCCCCAACTGCACTAGATAGATAAGTACATATACCGATACTTTGCATTTAGTAGTCCAACAACAGCACAAGGAACGAACAAATGTTTGAACACGTTCTTCTTGACCATGGGCATTCTGAAGCGCCGGCCAGAGGAAAGTCTCTCGAACTGAGGGTTGGAGGGGTCGCCAACGATAGTCAGGGCCTTCTTTTTGGTTGCCTTGTGGAACAGAATGCTCAATTGTGCCTGTGGTCGACCAATTACTTTGCTGACTGTGTTTACTATTCTGGACAGTTTTCTTTTGCTCCCTCACGCTCAGATTACCATACCAGACTGTCATATTGAACGTGAGGATGCTCTCCACCAGACTTCTGTATACCCTCTCCAGAACATCCTGGTTTGACCCCGAACCCCTTCAATTTCCTAACTAAAAGCAGGCGCTGGCTTGCTTTAAAAAAAGAGAAAAACAGTCTGTGTTCTCTGTCATCCATTTGTGTCCCTAGGTATTTAAAACACTTAACCGCCTCCACTGATTGGTCGTTCAGTGAGAGTGGTTGGGACATTGGCAGGTTGTTGCCATTGTTGATCAGCTCATTTGTCTTGTCCACATGGATGTGGAGGACATTTGATCGACACCATTCTTGAAGGTTGTTGGTCTGTTTTAAAACAGCTGTCCCCATCTGACGTAGCATCTTTAATAAAGAGTCCCATCAGATCCGTGTCATCCTCGTACTTGAAAAGCCTCATGTTGTTTCCTTGGATCTTCATCTGGTCAGCATAGATAAAGAAACAACTGCGGTGCAAGGACACGCCCCTCGGGTGCCCCTGTGTTCAGAGAGAGGACACGTCACTCAGGTGCCCCTGTGTTCAGAGAGAGGACACGCCACTCAGGTGCCCCTGTGTTCAGAGAGAGGACACGCCCCTCAGGTGCCCCTGTGTTCAGAGAGAGGACACGCCCCTGGGGTGCCCCTGTGTTCAGAGAGAGGACACGCCCCTGGGGTGCCCCTGTGTTCAGAGAGAGGACACGGCCCTGGGGTGCCCCTGTGTTCAGAGAGAGGACACGCCCCTGGGGTGCCCCTGTGTTCAGAGAGAGGACACGCCCCTCAGGTGCCCCTGTGTTCAGAGAGAGGACACGCCCCTGGGGTGCCCCTGTGTTCAGAGAGAGGACACGCCCCTGGGGTGCCCCTGTGTTCAGAGAGAGGACACGCCCCTGGGGTGCCCCTGTGTTCAGAGAGAGGACACGCCCCTGGGGTGCCCCTGTGTTCAGTGAGAGGACACGCCCCTCAGGTGCCCCTGTGTTCAGAGAGAGGACATGCCCCTGGGGTGCCCCTGTGTTCAGAGAGAGGACACGCCCCTGGGGTGCCCCTGTGTTCAGTGAGAGGACACGTCCCTGGGGTGCCCCTGTGTTCAGTGAGAGGACACGTCCCTGGGGTGCCCCTGTGTTCAGAGAGAGGACACACCCCTGGGATGCCCTTGTGTTCAGGTCTCTCTGATGAACTGAACACAGGTCAGTTCATCATATGAACTGACCTGAACACAGGGACGTGTCCTCAGAGAGAGGTCGTGTTTCAGAGGACGCATGGCTCTCGACCTTCGCCTCTCCCGAGTCCTTACGTAGGGAAGTAGTTGCAGTGATGGGACAAGACTATAACTACCAATTGGATATCACCAAATTGGGGAGATATTTTTTTGCATTGTATTGAAAGCAGAACTAAAATCAATAAATCAATGTGTGCATATGATTTTGCATGTAGGTGACTAGCCACCATGTTCACCAAGACTAATAGATAGATCTGATATCATACATGAAGAACTTTTAATGTCCCTGAATATGTGGATGTTACTCTGACTTGTAGTAGCAGACCATGATACCAGGCTTAAGATATTAAATGTAACTGCATGGCATCTACATAATCTCATAAAGTCATTATTACATCATCCCAGAAAGTCATTATTACATCATCTCAGAAAGCCATTATTACATCATCTCAGAAAGTCATTATTACATCATCCCAGAAAGTCATTATTACATCATCCCAAAAAGTCATTATTGCATCATCCCAGAAAGTAATCATTACATCATCCCAGAAAGTCATTATTACATCATCTCAGAAAGTCATTATTACATCATCTCAGAAAGTCATTATTACATCATCCCAGAAAGTCATTATTACATCATCAGAACATTTGAAATAGCTGTGAAAGATATGAACACAAAACTGAATACCACAGCTTGTGGTTGATAATATTTTATACAGTAATTTCCCGAAAAAAGAGATTCAGTCAAAATTCATTCACCGGGTTTTGATTCAACAAGTATCTACCTGAGTTTCTCCAAATTACCATCTGGATTCGTCAGTACAGCAGAGAGCAGCTCCACTCCTGAGTCTTCTGGGTGATTGTAGCTCAGGTCTAGAGCTCTCTCGGGTGGGAGGGGTTTGACCTCAGAGGAACACAGCCTTCCTCTGACTCCACAGAATGACAACCTGCACGAAGAAGTTCACTCTTAGAAATAGACCCATTGGTACTCTCTGAACCCGAATAATATCCATTCATGTCAAATACAACACACGGGAGAAGTACTGACCTCAGTGTCTCCTGTTTACAGTGTGGACCTTCCTGTCCAGCAGAGAGCAGCTCCACTCCTGAATCCTGTAGGTTATTGTCACTCAGGTCCAGCTCTCGTTCTTGTGAGGTGTTTGAACCCGAGAGCGGAGGTAAACGCTTCACAGCATCTCTATCTATGTAAGGTTCCCTCCATCCAGACAATGTGGGGTTATAAAACAATAGTTCATAGTGTATTTGTATCAGGATACAATCCATTGAGCGCTGCTCCTGCGTGATTGACTTAACGTTAAACGCAAGCGATGTCGCCTCACTCGGGAAATGACCTTGAAATGTCAAGCGCGCTACAGCATGGCCTTAATGGAGAATGTTTAAACTGAAATGTCAAGCGCACTACAGCATGGCCTTAATGGAGAATGTTTAAACTGAAATGTCAAGCGCGCTACAGCATGGCCTTAATGGAGAATGTTTAAACTGAAATGTCAAGCGCACTACAGCATGGCCTTAATGGAGAATGTTTAAACTGAAATGTCAAGCGCACTACAGCATGGCCTTAATGGAGAATGTTTAAACTGAAATGTCAAGCGCGCTACAGCATGGCCTTAATGGAGAATGTTTAAACTGAAATGTCAAGCGCACTACAGCATGGCCTTAATGGAGAATGTTTAAACTGAGATCAGAATCTCACAAACTATTGGCCTACAAAATAAAATGATGCTGTTTAGAAATTACCGTAACTTGCAGAATTCTGAGACCAATTATCTTTACCTTGATGATGGTCAATTATTGGAGTATGAATCCAGGAACATACATGTGCATGTCAAGGCATATCGATACCAATGAGCATAATGACAATTTGAAATCTCCAGCAGCTTGGTTTGTTATGTGTTACTGACAAGGTTGGAGACTCAGAAAACATTTCCTCTGATCTGGAGTATGTCTTCGGGTCAAACATGTACAGCTTCCCCTTCTGAAGTCAGCAACACAAAAAGCCCCCAGAGCTGACCAATATGCAGGTGACACTTTGGCTTCTGAGAGAAGCTCAGGTACCTTTTTTTATCTCCTCCACTAGAGAATATGGTCATTCAGCTCGTTCAGACAGTGGAACAGATTGATGCACCTCGCTGGAGACAGGGGATTCTCCCTGATCTTCTCCTTGATGTAGTTCACTGTTTCCTCATTGGTCTGTGAGCTGCTTCCTGTCTGTGTCAATAGGCCTTGTAGGAGAGTATGATTGGACTCCAGTGAGAGGCCCAGAAGAAAGCGGAAGAAAAGGTCCAGGTGTCCATTCTTACTCTGTAAGACCATGTCTTGAGGCGGTGTGTCTTCAGACATCTGAAGTTTTCTGGTTGGGGGTGGTGGGTTTTCTTGCTTGATTAATAGATTTACATTATCTTTGGTGAATGTGACAAACACAAACACAGCAGCAAGAAACTCCTGGATGCTCAGATGAACAAAGCTGAACACCGACACTTCTCTCACATCAATGCCACACTCTCTTAGGTCTTCCTCATAGAAGATCAGATTGCTTTTCTCCAGCTGTTGGAAGGCCAGTTTCCCCCCAGCTTCAGAATCTCTTCATCCATTTTCATGTGTGAATTTGTCTCGGCTTTCTCTTGTCCCCCCATGAATATTTCTGGGTTTTGTGTAATACGTTGGTAGTTCAAGAAGTGTGAGTACATCTCAGTCAGAGTGTTGTGCATCTCTCCCGCTATCTCTCTCTGCTTCTCCCAAAAGTATTTCTATAACAGCGGTAGAGATCCAACTAAAGATTGCACATGACTTAGGGGCTCCTTGATGTCTTTATGTGTGTGATGATTCTGCTGGTCAGGTTCTCATCACTGATTCTGTTCCTAAAGTACTTCCCCTTCTGTGGGTCGATGAACACTCGGGGGGGGGGGTTGATCGGCTGCTGCATAATGGGAGATTATCCACAAGAGAGGAGAGGTAGGCAGAATCCCGTTGTGACATCACAACAGCTCTTGTTGTTCTGGAAGTCTAGAGGAAGTCGGCACTCATCCAGACCATCGAAGACACACAGAACGTTGTACTTGTCAAAGTTGGTTTCCATAGAGAAGCGATCAAAAAAAGTTCAAATAAACTGTATTTCCTTTTAAAAACATATATTATAATTCAACTCCCAAAAAGAGAATATCAATTTCGCGTCATTTTCTCTTCCTTCAGCCAAAAGGAACGTCACTACAGTGTTTTAAAGATGCCAGCGACTCCTTTTGTCAGCACATTTCTGATTGTTTGTCTAGTCCGGGTAAAAGCTCCAAGATGTCGATGCATTTGATTGATGTTTCTTATGTCGCTGGTCTTCTAGATGCTGCCTCATATCTGTCTTACCTCATGTTCTGTATTGACCTGTGACCTCTGCGACGTAGAGCTCCCTATTGATCTGTAGTGTTTGGTTTCATTGTTTTAGGTATTATTTCAAAACACACCTTCACTCTTCCTCTTCAGCAAGTTCATCTAAAAGACCTGACAATGCATAAAAAAAACGTGTTTCGTTTTAAACACATTACACTCATATCACGCACGTTAATGTTACTATGATATAGAACAGTGGCAGGTAGCCTAGTGGTTAGAGCGTTGGACTAGTAACCGGAAGGTTGCAAAATCGAATCCCCGAGTTGAGAAGGAAAAAACCTGTCGTTCTGCCTCTTGAACAAGGCAGTTAACCCACTGTTCCTAGGCTGTCATTGAAAATAAGAATTTGTTCTTAACTGACTTGCCTAGTTAAATAGACAATATCAAGTATATATGGTAATGCTTTATTTTCCAGTCCTCTAGTTATGTGGAATTTACTTAGAGACTACCGAAGTAACAGCGTCAACCACAGTATAAAACGTAGACGAGCGCGTCCATACTGGAGTAAAGTTGATCGTTCTATAGTCGGCCCACATCTGTCAATCAACTGAGCCGGGGGGAAACTCAAACAGTAGGCCATTATCCGTTTTCACACCTTTCATTATGTGACAATGGATAGGCTAACTGGTAGCCTATAGAATGATTTGCAACCATTATTGGTCACCTCATTACCTCTCTTTGTTCTGTTTGCAACCAAAGTCTTCTAAGATATACTGAACAAAAAATATAAACGCAACATGCAAGAATTTCACTGAGTTACAAGTCATATGAGGAAATCAGTCCATTGAAATATTCATTAGGCCCTAGTCTATGGATTTCACATGACTGGGACTATAGATATGCATTTTGTTTTTTTTGGTCACCGATACGGTGGGGCAAAAAAGTATTTAGTCAGCCACCAATTGTGTAAGTACCCCCACTTAAAAAGATGAGAGGCCTGTAATTTTCATCATAGGTACACTTCAACCATGACAGACAAAAAATCCACCCCCATGCTTCACAGTAGGTATGGTGTTCTTTGGATGCAACTCAGCATTCTTTGTCCTCCAAACACGACGAGTTGAGTTTTTACCAAAAAGTTCTATTTTGGTTTCATCTGACCATATGACATTCTCCCAATCTTCTTCTGGATCATCCAAATGCTCTCTAGCAAACTTCAGACAGGCCTGGACATGTACTGGCTTAAGCAGGGGGACACGTCTGGCACTGCAGGATTTGAGTCCCTGGCGGCGTAGTGTGTTACTGATGGTAGGCTTTGTTACTTTGGTCCCAGCTCTCTGCAGGTCATTCACTAGGTCCCCCCGTGTGGTTCTGGGATTTTTGCTCACCGTTCTTGTGATCATCTTGACCACACGGGGTGAGATCTTGCGTGGAGCCCCAGATCGAGGGAGATTATCAGTGGTCTTGTATGTCTTCCATTTCCTAATAATTGCTCCCACAGTTGATTTCTTCAAACCAAGCTGCTTACCTATTGCAGATTCAGTCTCCCCAGCCTGGTGCAGGTCTACAATTTTGTTTCTGGTGTCCTTTGACAGCTCTTTGGTCTTGGCCATAGTGGAGTTTGGAGTGTGACTGTTTGAGGTTGTGGACAGGTGTCTTTTATACTGATAACAAGTTCAAACAGGTGCCATTAATACAGGTAACGAGTGGAGGACAGAGGAGCCTCTTAAAGAAGAAGTTACAGGTCTGTGAGAGCCAGAAATCTTGCTTGTTTGTAGGTGACCAAATACTTATTTTCCACCATAATTTGCAAATAAATTCACAAAAAATCCTACAATGTAATTTTCTGGATTTTTTCCCCTTTGTCTGTCATAGTTGAAGTGTACCTATGATGAAAATTACAGGCCTCTCTCATCTTTTTAAGTGGGAGAACTTGCACAATTGGTGGCTGACTAAATACTTTTTTGCCCCACTGTACCTAAAAAAAAAAGGGGCCTCAATCTCGTCACGGTATCTCTGAGAATTCAAATCGCTATGGGGCACTCTGTTCACAACGATGACATCAGCAAACCTTGGAACAAATCATGGATTTCCTTTCTTTGCCACGGCAAATCTTCGGTAGCAATTTACCCAACCCTTTGTATGAATGTAAAACAGTGTTGGTGTAGCCTACTGTAGCCTATTTGATCTATTTATGTCCAGTAAGACAAGCGTCTTTAAAATAAATGACCATACCAGACATTTTATCAAGATCGGGGGGGGGGAGTAAAATATCCCTGGATTGTCCATATTTGAAATGTGTAACTACGAGAGTGTTCTCACATATGGTCCATTTATAAAAGATCCGATCTGTCGTCTTTAAAAGATCCGATCTCAGTCCTCTTTAAAGTGAACTCTGGAAAAAAAAAAGAAAAGCTAAAGACCTTTGTTCACTTCACCTATTTTGTGGGTCCAAGTCCTCTTTCCATTCCCATTGCTATGTTTAGAAAGGAACCAAAATATTTTTCTAATATTCAGTTATAATGCACTCTCTGGGTTATTACAAAATTCAAGTCAAGCCTTCTCATCAGAACGTGTTGTCAGACAGTTAAATATAACTACACTCTAAAAATGTGTGTTTCAACAATGGTTGTTTTAAGATTCTCAAAGTTCTTTGAAGAACCTTAGGGTTCTAAGGTTCTTAGAACCCCAACCCCATAGGAGCTGGGGTTCATCGAGGAACCTCCGTAGTTGGGGGGTTCTTGTGGGAAACTAACTGCCCAACTAAAACATTTGGATTTTAAAGGACAGCAGGTACAGGCACTTAAATTGAGTTCGTTACATTTTTCAGTTAAGGCAAGGTTTGTCCCCCTTGTATAATCTAAATTGATTTTGTTTTCATTTGTGCAAATCTTTCCAAAACAGAAAATGGACACAATTCAATGGATATCAATCAATAGAGCTAAGGATATGTACAAATAAAGGGGTCAATTTTACTACCGAATACCTCTTCCGCTTTTAACCCAACCCCTCTGAATCAGAAAGGTGAAGGGGGTTGCCATAAACGACATCCACGTCTTCGGGGAACAGTGGGTTAACTGCCTTGCTCAGGGGTAGAACGACAGATTTTTAAAAACCTTGTGAGCTCGGGGATCTGATCCAGCAACCTTTCAGTTACTGGCCCAACGCTCTAACCACTAGGCTACCTGCCACCGTAGGCTATAAGAATATGTTGAAGGCTAGCTGTACTGGGTGCAGATGACTGAACTGCTCACTTTAGTGTCTGTAGGTATACAGATGAGGCATACAAAATATTTGTTAATTGGTAAGTTATGCAGATCACATTCACCATCCTCCTCCCTTATCTCTTCAATACAGACAAGTTGTGTATGAAACCATTATCCAAACTTTTATCCACATTCACCACAACCCAAGGTATGATTTCCGTTGAGTGCATGTTTTGTTAATCGTCTATAGAACATTAGCCTGGTCCAGATCTTTGTGCCATTTCATTCAACTCCTTGCCAAATATAATGGCATGACAAACCGACTGGTACCCAGGCTAGAAGAACGTGAGATTTCAAATCTAACATTTTCTGTACAATGGCATTCTTCATTAAAAAAAAGATACATTTGCAGGTATTGTTCTCTTGGTAGAAAATAAATATTAAATTGTTGAGTCAAATTTAAAGTAGAAGTATCCATTTAATTGAATTTGTGAAGTGCATATACAGAATTTTTCAGCAAATGTTAAAACCTAAACCTTGTGGAAAATGTCTTTGCAATACCCATCCGTAAATTATAATGTTGGGTTTAATTTACATGTGGTCTGTCTGAGGTGTAGATTGGAATCACTGACAGGGCAAAAGTGGTGGTGGAAATATAACATTGTATTGATTAGACTCGTAACAGAAAACTTGGGACAGAAAGTTTAACTTCAAATGGTACAGAAGTCATTAAATCACAATGAGACTTACCATCTGCAGCGAGAACGATACTCAACAGGAATGGGACCCAATCAAAAGATCTCAAAATCACACTGTACATTTCCTTAAACGGTTCAGTTTTTCACCAAGGAAAATGTTTAATTATTCATATGGCAAAAAAAAATTAACAATTAGAAGTTGAATTGGGGAAGCACGATCCGACCTATAACACAAAGGCTCCCAAAATAGAGAAAAACATTACAGGGCATCCAAGATACTGGCACAACGACCAAATCTCTGATTTAAAAAAAAAAAAAAGAGAGAGATTGTGGGAGTGTGTCACCAAAGGCAAGCCTCTCCATTCATTCCACACTAGCAAGCAAGCAGGCCGCCACAAAGCCAGGCGCCATGGTCTCAGCACGACAACTCTTCAGTCCATACCACTATACCACTTGAAGCTGGTGGTTACTTTAAAAAATAAGAGGACGGGCTTATTGGAATAGACGGAATGGAATAAATGGAACGCTATGAAGTATTCTGATCCTCTCATTCCATTCCAGCCATTCCAATGAGACGGTCCTCCCTCCAGCCACCACTGCACTACACACATCCCTAGTGGGGCTCAGTGCTGGCTCTCAACCGAGGGGGAGCGAGACCGGGACGGAGACTGCTTCCGGGCCGGGACAGGGGAAACGGGAGGAGGCGTGCGAGAACGGGAGCGTGGGGGAGGGGTACGGGAGCGAGGGGCAGGGGATCTGGAACGGGACTGGGAGCGATGTGCAGCCCTGCCCCCTACCCCAGAGGAAGGCTTCTTCTCCGGGGTACGGCTGGCCGAGCGAGATCGGGGGCTCCTGGAGCGGTTATGACTCCTGCTACGGGACTTGGAGCGGGGGGAACGGCTACGGGACCGGGAGTAGCTACGAGAGCCACGGGAACGACTCCTGCTGTGGCTGTTGGAACAGAAGAATGAAAAGTTTTGTTTCCCCCCACCATCAAGAGCATTAGTTAGTGCAGAGCCATAATATATTACTAACACTCCACCTGGACACTTGTCAGTCCCCACTTTCACCCACATGTCTCCATCTCATTTCCTTATTGTCAGAATTGTGTCAAAACTAAAAATATAAATAACATAAATAATAAGAGCACTGGTCTACAACTAGCTGGAAAATGACAGCCAAGTCCGTGTGTTTGTCTAGTCTCAGTGAAACTATAAGTTGCAATTGGAAAAGGAGATACTAACCGGCTCTTGCGATCCTCAGACAGTTTCAACTTGCGTCCATTCAAGTCTGTTCCGTCCAGCTTATCAATGGCGTTCTTCATATCACTGTGTGATGCGAACTCCACCACCCTGTAGAATCAAATCACATTCAGTCAACGGGCTCATTTCATAATAGCAACCATTCAACCTAAGGTATATTTGGTTTGTTTTCAAGTAGAGCACAACATTTTAATTTGTAAACAGAACATGTGGGTTTATTATCGGACAAGCCAGAGGTAGTCTCTCCCTTTCTCAGTCCATAACGAACATGGGTCATCTTGCAACGAGACCAAAAGTTTTGGAACGGAATATAACCAATGAATAAAGCCCAGATCCCAGGCCAACTGAACAAACAACTCACCCTTCATTCTTGTTGGTTCTGTGTGCATCCACAAAGGTGACTTCTCCAGCTTTCCTCATCAGGTCTTTCAGGTCCTACGATGAAGCATACGAGTCAGTGACGAGGAAACAAGACTATATAATGTGGCTGAGAGGCTTTTCTGTGAACCTGTGAAAGACTAATCAGTAAACCACGACAGCAACATCCACCCACCCCGTAATACTGACTTCCAACAAAACACGCTAATCATGTGATGTTTTAGCTTTTTCAGACGAGGGCGTTTAAGTGATGAGCCACTGAAATAACCAAGTTGGTCTACCTGTGAAGTTAACTATCTTACCCAAAGGAGAAACATGTTAACACTACGTGGTTCCTTGGTATTGTATTTGTTTCATGTTTGTTGACAACTAGGATTGACGGAGACTACACATTTCATTTAACAGAAGATATTAAGGCAGTGAGACGTGACAAATCCCTTCCGGCTGAGGCGGCTTGGAAATGTTTGAGATTTGTCAACTATCGGTGTTTTAAGGGGGCATCGCTTAAAAATAATTCTATGCAATGTATTTTTATTTTATCTTAAGCTCCTACTTTAATCAAGGGGTTCTTTCATTAACCTATTAGGTAGACTAGTATAATTCCATAAGGGCTTATAAACTTATAGACAGCGTTCTCCAGTAAGACTAGGGTATATTATTCTACTCCCTGTTCCTCCCAACCCTTAAACCCAATCACATGAGTTATATGTTACTTACCGTTCCATACCCAGGGAGACATTAGCAAAGAGCCACTTGTCCAAATAGCGGACCAATGGGAACCAATGCAGTCACAGTGTTAAGCCCTTGAGAAACGACCTCCCTCAGCCTTGACAGACCCGGACTCCGGCCAGCCTCCACAAGGGACCACCAGAGAGCAAGTAGGGGAAGGAACGAAGGAAGGGGGTGTGCAGTGTGCCCAACTGTCAACACCCCCAGCTCCATCAGCAACAGATAAAGAACCAAACGGGAGAGTGTAGGGAACGTGGAGTGGATTGAGGGGGTTACAGGCTGGCTGCAGTCGGGGGGGGTTTCCACCAGACCAGACCACAGAACCTCCAGACTGGGGCTTACGAGGGACCATCCTAAGGCTATCCTGCGCTAGAGCCCTTTCACCCGCTACGGGGCCCAGCCAAGATTTAGACCAGCGGCAACTGCGTGTAAGGAGAGGCACCAAATGGACACTATTGAAAACACAACCAGCAGAGGGCGCTATGCACATCAGACACCTCCAGGGGAGGCAGTGCATGCAACTCCTTCATAAACTAATAACCAGATAAGAATATGCTCATAAAAAAAAGGGCTTTAAGATGTGTTCGGTTACATTTACCTTTAAGTCTAAGAGGTGCTTATTCTTGAAAGATACAGTAAAACGAAGTCAAGAAATAAACAATTCTGAATTCATAGCATCGAAACGGGTCCTTGCCGTTCTATTCACCTAATGGGCTATTGAGCATATTGCTACGTTTGTTTTTTTAATAATAAATGAAAAATGTGAATGTTTCTATAAAAAAAATGCTGCTTCACACAGACTAAAAAGGCAGTACCAGATCAAGTAAAACGATTTTTTTTTGTATCACATTGAACCCGATGGGTGTAACCGCTCACCTGCCAACTGATTCGTGACGACAGGTTTTCCACGATGATTCGGTGCTCTGTTCGCACCGGGGGACCATACCTACTGCATGGGTGGAAGAGAGCAACGTTGTAACGTGGAAGAGATAGTGTTTTATAGTTACCATAGGAACTTTAAAACCACACTCAGAAAATTACAGAAACCCATTTACTTTTACCTGTTGAACACTAAACTCTAATCACATTGACTAAACTCCATTCACTGCTAAATAAACTTCCAAGCTCCTAAAATTGCCCGGTTTTCCCCCGAATTCATATATGCAAGATTGGGATGGAAGGGGATAAGCAGGAAATCCAAATCTCCTCCAACTAGGAGTTTTTAAGGAAGTTTACGTAATGTTGGAAGGCCAAACTGCACGCGAAGAAGTTGTGAAAGGCAGTCTGAGGAGTCTATACCTGGAGCCACCACTATGACCACCAGAACCCTGGCGGTAGCTGCTGAAACGAGGTGAGAAGCGTCCGCTTCCTCCACCACCGCCACCACCCCCCATCCCTGGTCCACCACCCCTCCCTCTTCTGGAGCGGGCATGCTCTATCGTCACCCTATAGAGACAAAACAGTTAATACTGAAGCTAGAGAAATTACTGATAAAGTACAAGACAGTTAATACTGAGTCTACAGAAATTACTGAAAAAGTAAATTATATTCACACACTGAATGCAGCTAGGCCCAAGTCAGAGAAAAGGAGTAGCAGTTCTGTGTAAATACCACCACTATATGGAGTAAACACCCAAAAACGAATTTCACCATTGATCTTTCTTAATAATTTGAAGAATGCATCCAAATCTTTACCTTTCACTACAGAGTTCCTTGCCATTCAGCTCGTATACGGCATCATCCGCATCTCTGTGGTCATCAAACTCCTGATGAAAGACAAATGGGGTTATCTAATTAAGGCTGCATTCAAAGCTGTTTTCGCTGGGGGGGAAAAACCGAGCTTTTAACTGAAAATCGATTTGAAATCAGGTCATCCAACTCGGGCCTCTTCATCGAGCTCCGACCTGAAGGTTTCTGACGTCATATTTGACCTCGTATTTTTCCGTGTTCCCAGTTGTTTTGAACAAGGCCATAACAATCCAAACGTTCACTGACCACCCATAGACAGGGCTTTGGGGCACTCGTCAGCCGAGCTTGTAGTCTTTCATTTTTTACTAACCAGGGTCTGAAATCTGTGCAATATTTGGGAAAATACATTTCACTAATCAGCGGGCTAAGTTAGTAACATTTTCTACTAGCCCGGTCTTAAAAGTAATAGGTTAGCTAAATGTCCATCCCTGCCCCTAACAATGCCAACTGGCAAGACCGACTTACCACAAAGCCGAATCCGTTCTTCAAATTTACTTCTCGGATCCGTCCATATCCCTTGAAGAATTTCTCCACGTCCCTCTCACGGGCGTGGGGGCTCAAACGACCGATAAACACACGACATCCACTCATGATGATACTCTGCATTACAAAAATGCAAATGTTTGGGACGGGAAAAGTTATTCAACTATAAACAGTAACGTTACCCCCAAACACGTAGCTAACTAACATTAACTGAGAAGGCCCAGACCAGTGTGGTTACTAACTAGCCAAGCGCTAACAATACGTTGCCAAGTTAAGCAGCCGTTAGTCGTGTTATTTAATATTAGCCAAATAGTTAGCAAGTTAGTCTAGGTTCGGCAACGTTAACAGTATATTTAACCAGATATACATAAGCAACACCAGTTATATACCGTTCTATATGAAATAAATACCAATCGATAAGGCGTGGGTATGTACACGTTAGCTAGATAACGTTACTAGCCAGCTAGCTAGCTGAAAGTCGTTAGTTACTGTATGTCGAGCAGTTAGCTTTCTGCTAGCTTAGCTGCAATACTAACTCGGCATTCAGATGAACTGTTAATCATTACATTATGTATTTGCCAAATATGTGTGGCAATCTGCTAAATGATTATAAACGTGGAGCTCACCTTTCTGTCGTCTCTTCGTTACTTCTTGCTTGCTTGCTTGTGTGTATCAAAATGGCGACAGCGAGAGGTAACCGGATGTACTTCAGCACCAAGGTGAATGGGTGTGTTCTAGACGTATCAACAAGTTCCACAAAACCCCTAATCTGTAAATGAACAACCTCAACATTAACAAAAATGAAGCGAAAATGCATATAAAAATATTCAATCTTTACGACACATTTCCCGCTGTCCATCTCATCTCAATGGACTCATACCCCCTCGTCCTATATTTTTATTAAAAAATCTAAAAACCCAGTCCCTGCAGGAGGCCTTTGTTCTTAACCGACTTTATTTTTTATTCTAATATGTAAAACATACAATATATTTGCAGTGAAGCCGCTCAACAACTACATCACATTAGTCCTCTGACAGACTCCCATCCAGGGCGACACATAGAAGCAACCAGAGTCAACGCCCTGCTCAAGGGCATCTCGACAGATCTCCGACAAGGTCAAAAACAGGGACCCGAACCAGCGATCCATCAGCCACCGGCCCAAGCTCCCAACCGCCAGGCCACCTGCCTTCCATGATCCACCCACAGTTCCCTAAGAGCTGCCCCTCAACCATCCGAGATCCCCACAGTCCCCCCGTAAAATAATTCCATTCCACTCCAAGACCCCCCATATATATACACACACACACTCTCATTCCCACACTGAATGAGTGTGTATATGCATGTGTACAACACTGCCCCTCAGTGTCATTCAAAACGTACTTTTT
Organism: Salvelinus namaycush; assembly: GCF_016432855.1. Lineage (NCBI taxonomy): Eukaryota > Metazoa > Chordata > Actinopteri > Salmoniformes > Salmonidae > Salvelinus > Salvelinus namaycush. The sequence goes on from NC_052321.1 coordinate 3,372,368, forward strand.
GATGTTTAATTTTGACTTTATTTTTTACACTTTTATCTTTGACCATCATTATATCCCTAGCCCAGCAACTCCACTCCCACTTGCCTAGTTAAATAAAAGGTTAAAAAAAAAAATGTAATAGTTCGATTTTCCTCCCATTCAATGTGGTTTACATCAGACTCTGTGTGGCCTTATTGTATGCAATGCAACAGGACAGGAAAAAAATATATTGGTGTTATTCTTGTATCTTTATTCCATTACCATTCTTAAAATTGTGGCATCGTCTTTCAATTCAGGGAAAAGCACATTACCAATTGAGGTTAAAATTGACACAATAGAAAAAGTTATCGGACTGTTCTTCTCGGTAGAAAGTGTCAAAAAAAGATTTCAATGGTAAAGCATGGAATACTGACCTCTATAGAACCCATTTCAAATCCATGGGTTCAATTCACTGACCTCTATAGAACCCATTTCAAATCCATGGGTTCAATTCACTGACCTCTATAGAACCCATTTCAAATCCATGGGTTCAATTCACTGACCTCTATAGAACCCATTTCAAATCCATGGGTTCAATTCACTGACCTCTATAAAACCCATTTCAACAAGAAGAAAAAAAATCTTCCTGATAATGCCAACAAAAAAAAAGAGTTACGCATTAAAAAATAAATACAAATATAGATTATTTAAAAATCTAAGTATATAAACAAATTGTTTTTCCCCCACCCAGTTGTCATGGAGATGGTGTATGGTAATGAGACACCTGTGTAACAACCACAGGTCATGTGATTTCCTTCCTGAGAGGGGGATGGGGTACAGAAGGGTGGAGGCAGACAGACAGACAGTAAATCAAGGAGAAGAGAAAGGACAATATTATTCTCCAGAAATATGTATGGAATACAATGGAGTGGGCTTTACAAGGCAATACTATTGAATTTACAAGAGCAGCATTATAAACGCATGAACAGAAAAGGGTGAATAACATGTATCCTCATGTCTGTCTCGTCTGGAAACAGCATTATTTATGTGTTTTTTTTAATGGAATAGTAGTCAGTGTAGTACACTAGTCCAGGATTTGACTGGTAGGACCACTTCCCCCTTGTTTCAGGAAGCACATGTGTAAATCCAACTCATTCAGAGACATTTCCACATCAATTCAAAAGACATTTAGAAAAGAAAAAAAACCTTTTCCTTCACACAATGCTCCCACTGTAACCCAGCCCCGACACACCAACTCAATCACTCTGTGGAATCAGCTGGGAAGGCAGTAGAGAAGGCCGCTGGGAGTGTCAACCAAGGCCTGTGATTCAACAGTTACTATGAATTTCATCATGAAAGATTTCCATGGAAGAACGAGTGTAAATGCAACTTTCAGAGTCATCTGACAGTGTTATTCATGATAGTGGTAAATTGGCAAATGACATGGGGTTGCAGACACCATCTTGTTAAACAATGCACGAGACCATGCTATGGACAAATAACACCCTAATATAAATATTCATATGATAAAATGAATATGATCAGAGATTAAATTTAGATGTCTTCACTTCTTGTCGAATCCATTGTTTTCAGTTAACAATGTCGTTTTAAGGTGCTAGTTCAAAACAACCCACAGGTAGTTACTCCTAAACAGAGAATATATATCGCCGTATTGGGTTCTGCTCCTTCAACTTCTAAAAAAATGGCCAGCATATTAACTTACCCCTAACACATCAACAAAACAAACATCGCTGATGATTACAACTGAAGGCCAAGTAAGGGAGTTATTGAACCTCTTGAAACTAGCAGAGAGTAACATCCTGCTAAATGCCACAATACTAGTAGTCTCAGACTGAGAGATACTTAGTCTGCATCCCAAAATTGGCATAGGGTGCATCTCTGTGGTGTCAGATATCTAGTCTAAAGAAGAAGCTGCTCTGGAAGGAGGGCATCAGGGATGAAGGCTGACAAAGGTTTACAAATTCCTGGAAAAAGACAAATACTAGAAAGTACCCCAGCCCTCTGGTCAATCTGAGAGAGCCATGCCATGCTCTGAGTTAGTTTGTCAACACCTATAACAAATCCTTCAGAATATATCTACCGTACTCTAACAAGGGAGAAAACCAGAGAAAGGATCCAAGGGGATTTTGCAGGTCCCCTGGCCCCGGCGGCTTCATGAGTTAGTACTAGCAGGCTAACTAATCATCCGTCCCCCGTCTCTGTTCTCAGGGGTGGTACTATGAGGTCAGGTGGTTATTCAGTCAGGCCCACAGATATTATATCACTACATCCCCTGCAGGGGTGAGCTGGTGACCTTCTGGTCCAGAGTTCAGAGGTCAAAGGTCATTGAAAGAGAGTCCTATTGGCTATTCTCTTCAGACCCTACAGTTATTGGTTCAGACTCGTGTATGGCGACAGCTGTGTGAGGATCCGGTGCCCGCCCCGGCGGTCCCGGAGGCTGAGTTGGGGTCGTCGTCGCTGGACTCCCCGGCCTCTCGCTCCTCCTTGTGGAGACCCATGCTGATGTGGCTCTGGAGGGCAGCGGGGGTCAGCCACTCCTTAGGGAGGCAGGTCTGGAGAAAGGGCACGCAGGAGCTGAAATAGGCCAGGCGGTTCACCCAGCGAGGGATCTCACGCCCACACAACAGCTGGAATAGAACGAGTACAACTAAAAAAAAAAAATACTCCACCAAAAAAAAAATATTTTTTATTCAATAGGCATTACTCCTTTAAAAAAAAAAATGGTTGTATTGCTCTTATAAAATTATCCAGTTATCAAGTTACTCGACAATAACGTAAATATATTTCAGATACTGTACGTGTGATCAAACAAACAAATGTGAATAATTGCATGAATGTTTCTTCTACTGACCTCAGACAGCGAGGATGAGAAGTGGTTGCAGTTCTTGTGCATTAGATGGTAGGAGTTGCCCTTAAAATCTGTCCCCAGGTCCTCCATTATTTTATCCATATCTTCCTCTGCAAAGTCTGTTGTGCCCAAAGCGATAGCCTCCCTGTGTAGAATGAAGAAAACAAAGCTGATATGGACATACCAAACTTGGAAAAACCGGTGCTGGGTGTAACGGGGAATTATTTTATTAATTCCTCTCCTGTATTTTAAGTACTGAGGATCCTACCTATAAGTACTGAGAATCCTACCTATAAGTACTGAGGATACTACCTATAAGTACTGAGGATCCTACCTATAAGTACTGAGGATCCTACCTATAAGTACTGAGGATACTACCTATAAGTACTGAGGATCCTACCTATAAGTACTGAGGATCCTACCTATAAGTACTGAGGATACTACCTATAAGTACTGAGGATCCTACCTATAAGTACTGAGGATCCTACCTATAAGTACTGATGATCCTACCTATAAGTACTGAGGATACTACCTATAATTACTGAGGTTCCTACCTATAAGTACTGAGGATACTACCTATAAGTACTGAGGATCCTACCTATAAGTACTGAGGATACTGCCTATAAGTACTGAGGATCCTACCTATAAGTACTGAGGATCCTACCTATAAGTACTGAGGATCCTACCTATAAGTACTGAGGATACTACCTATAAGTACTGAGGATACTACCTATAAGTACTGAGGATACTACCTATAAGTACTGAGGATCCTACCTATAAGTACTGAGGATCCTACCTATAAGTACTGAGGATCCTACCTATAAGTACTGAGGATCCTACCTATAAGTACTGAGGATCCTACCTATAAGTACTGAGGATACTACCTATAATTACTGAGGTTCCTACCTATAAGTACTGAGGATCCTACCTATAAGTACTGAGGATCCTACCTATAAGTACTGAGGATCCTACCTATAAGTACTGAGGATACTGCCTATAAGTACTGAGGATCCTACCTATAAGTACTGAGGATCCTACCTATAAGTACTGAGGATCCTACCTATAAGTACTGAGGATACTACCTATAAGTACTGAGGATCCTACCTATAAGTACTGAGGATCCCACCTGTAAGTACTGAGGATCCTACCTATAAGTACTGAGGATCCTACCTATAAGTACTGAGGATCCTACCTATAAGTACTGAGGATACTACCTATAATTACTGAGGTTCCTACCTATAAGTACTGAGGATCCTACCTATAAGTACTGAGGATACTACCTATAAGTACTGAGGATCCTACCTATAAGTACTGAGGATCCTACCTATAAGTACTGAGGATCCTACCTATAAGTACTGAGGATACTACCTATAAGTACTGAGGATCCTACCTATAAGTACTGAGGATACTACTTATAAGTACTGAGGATCCTACCTATAAGTACTGAGGATCCTACCTATAAGTACTGAGGATCCTACCTATAAGTACTGAGGATCCTACCTATAAGTACTGAGGATACTACCTATAATTACTGAGGTTCCTACCTATAAGTACTGAGGATACTACCTATAAGTACTGAGGATCCTACCTATAAGTACTGAGGATACTGCCTATAAGTACTGAGGATCCTACCTATAAGTACTGAGGATCCTACCTATAAGTACTGAGGATCCTACCTATAAGTACTGAGGATACTACCTATAAGTACTGAGGATACTACCTATAAGTACTGAGGATACTACCTATAAGTACTGAGGATCCTACCTATAAGTACTGAGGATCCTACCTATATGTACTGAGGATTCTACCTATAAGTACTGAGGATCCTACCTATAAGTACTGAGGATCCTACCTATAAGTACTGAGGATACTACCTATAATTACTGAGGTTCCTACCTATAAGTACTGAGGATCCTACCTATAAGTACTGAGGATCCTACCTATAAGTACTGAGGATCCTACCTATAAGTACTGAGGATACTACCTATAAGTACTGAGGATACTACCTATAAGTACTGAGGATACTACCTATAAGTACTGAGGATCCTACCTATAAGTACTGAGGATCCCACCTGTAAGTACTGAGGATCCTACCTATAAGTACTGAGGATCCTACCTATAAGTACTGAGGATCCTACCTATAAGTACTGAGGATACTACCTATAATTACTGAGGTTCCTACCTATAAGTACTGAGGATACTACCTATAAGTACTGAGGATCCTACCTATAAGTACTGAGGATCCTACCTATAAGTACTGAGGATACTACCTATAAGTACTGAGGATCCTACCTATAAGTACGGAGGATCCTACCTATAAGTACGGAGGATCCTACCTATAAGTACTGAGGATCCTACCCAATAAGTACTGAGGATCCTACCTATAAGTACTGAGGATCCTACCTATAAGTACTGAGGATCCTACCTATAAGTACTGAGGATCCTGCCTATAAGTACTGAGGATACTGCCTATAAGTACTGAGGATCCTACCTATAAGTACTGAGGATCCTACCTATAAGTACTGAGGATACTACCTATAAGTACTGAGGATACTACCTATAAGTACTGAGGATACTACCTATAAGTACTGAGGATACTACCTATAAGTACTGAGGATACTACCTATAAGTACTGAGGATCCTACCTATAAGTACTGAGGATACTACCTATAAGTACTGAGGATACTACCTATAAGTACTGAGGATCCTACCTATAAGTACGGAGGATACTACCTATAAGTACTGAGGTTCCTACCTATAAGTACTGAGGATCCTACCTATAAGTACTGAGGATACTACCTATAAGTACTGAGGATCCTACCTATAAGTACTGAGGATCCTACCTATAAGTACTGAGGATACTACCTATAATTACTGAGGTTCCTACCTATAACAAGTCTACCAGTGTTGAATGTTATGGTTGAAGTTTGGCTCCATTCTGTGTCTGGGACACACTGATAATGTATCTGTCACACTGTGTGATTCTGTAGCAGCTGATGTTGTGACTTCCTACAAGCGTCTCAGTCTGGTGTTTAGAGAACATTTAGTGCCATCTGATTAATATATACAGTGCCTTCAGAAAGTATGCATACCCCTTGACTTATTCCATATTGTATTACAGCCTGAATGTAATATGTTCTCACCCCTCTACGCACAATACTCCATAATGACAAGGTAAAAACATATTTTTTTTAAACATTTTTGCAAATTTACTGAAAATGAAATGCAGAAATATCTCATTTACATAAATATTCACACCCCTGAGTTAGAATCACCTTTGACAGTGATTGCAGCTGTGAGGATTTCTGGGTAAGTCTCTAAGAGCTGTGAGGCTTTCTGGGTAAGTCTCTAAGAACTTTGCACACATTGATTCTACAATATTTGCCCATTATTATTTTCAAAATCATCGCTAGACAACCCTTTTCAAGTCTTGCCATAGATTTTCAAGCAGATTTAAGTCAAAGCTGTAACTTGGCCACTCAGGAACATTCACTGTCTTCTTGGTTAGCAACTCCAGTGTAGATGTGTCCTTGTGTTTTAGGTTATTGTCCTGCTGAAAGGTGAATTAATCTCCCAGTGACTGGTGGAAAGCAGACTGAACCAGGTTTTCCTCGAGGATTTTGCCTGTGCTTAGCTCTATTCCATTTATTTTTTATCCTGAAACACTCCCCAGTCCTTAACGATTACACGCGTACCCATAACATGATGCAGCTACCACTATGCTTGGAAATATGGAGAGTGGTACTCAATAATGTGTTGTATTGGATTTGCCCCAAACATCACACTTTGTATTCAGGATTAAAAGTTAATTGCTTTGCCACATTTTCTGCAGTTTTACTTTATTGCATTGTTGCAACCAGGATGCATGTTTTGGAATATTTGTATTCTGTACAGACTTCCTTATTTTCACTCTGTCATTTAGGTTAGTATTGTGGAGTAACTACAATGTTGTTGATCCATCGTCAGTTTTCTCCTATCACAGCCATTTAACTCTGTAACTGTTTAAAAGTCATCATTGGCCTCATGGTGAAATCCCTGAGAAGTTTCCTTCCTCTCTGGCAACTGAGTTAGGAAGGACGCCTGTATCTTTTGTAGTGACTGGGTGTATTGATACACCATTCAAAGGGTAATTAATAACTTCACCATGTTCAAAGGGGTATTCAATGTCTGCTTTTTTTATGTTGACCCATCTACCAATAGATGACCTTCTTTGGGAGGCATTGGAAAACCTCCCTGGTCTTTGTGGTTGAATCTGTGTTTGAAATTCACTGCTCGACTGAGGGACCTTACAGATAATTGTATGTGTTGGGTACATGATACTCAACGTTTCCTTATGTCCATCATGAGGTTGCTACAAACTAGCCGATGAATGAAAGTTTACAACGTAGGTGCACCGATCGCGAGAAATTTGAGTAATCAAGGTGACAGACATTGACATATTCAATAACTCCTTGCACAATCTTACCTGCATCTAGCTCATCTAGGGTGTAATCATTACTCCAAACTGTTGCAAACGAGAGTTTCTACTGGACAAATTCAGGTGTTTTTCAACCGAATCGGCAGAACGAATACACTCCTGATCACACGCAAACACAGTTCACTTTTTTTGCAGCCACATACAAACAGCATGATCCTGTTGATCGTTGTATTCCTTCTAGCATCTACACACTCTCCTCCTCTCACCTTTTCCCATCGATTGTGGACTTCAGTGCACAACACATCAGCTTTCTGTGACCAGGTGCAAAAAAATTACAACTTTCCAAGCCAAACCTTCATATCATAACCACTAACCGCTACATACAGCGTACATCGTTGTCACCATATTAATGTCACGGTCAACATAGTTACAAGAACTAACTTGTTAGTAAACCCTCTACAATCATGCTGTACAGTGTAGAGTTGCCACGGTAATATCACGGTACCAAAAATGATACTGATGATACCAACGTTTTAGAATACCGTAGTACGATATATGATACATATGATACTACCGACTTTTTCAGCCCTGTCGATCTAAAGAACCTGCTGGGACCTGTTATAAAGTGTTTACAAAGTCTGTTGTGTTTATAGATTCAGTTGAATTGAAGCGGACAGCCACTAGTCTCTTGTATGAGCAGGTCCAATAATATCCACAGCACTTTCATGCTCATATCACGTGTGGCAGCTGTACTCATCCAGCGACATCCCCTACCAGCCCTCACTCACCTGCTCTCTGTTCCGCTCTTCACATCCCCTACCAGCCCTCACTCACCTCTCTGTTCTGCTATTCACATCCCCTTACAGCCCTCACTCACCTGCTTCTCTCTGAGTCTGCTCTACCTCTGTCAGTTTAAAAAAACATATATAATTTGGTGGTAATGGTGAGCGGGGATGCAGACCAAGACCCTGTTGAGTTGTCTGTTGTTAGACGACGTTACATTGGAGCAGAGCGCAAAGCTAGCAACGTTGATACATTTGTATAATTTAATCGCCTGTTAAAACCAAGAACAAAGACCAGTCTGAGTAGACTTTGCAAGTTCACCGTTATGTAGCCTCTGAGTGTCGGGGGGGGGGGGGGGGGGGGGTGGAATACAGCTTATCGGCGGGCATATTTGCAGCTTTACAGCAAAGAAAACTACTTGTCTCTAGCCTAAACGGTTAAAAATATGACCCATATTACCGAAGGTGGCTTTACAAAATAATTATGTTGGGATTCGAGTGGGATTTGGGATTAGTTATTGGTTTGATAACAAACAACGTTGTTCAGTCATGTTACCTAGCAACGTGGTAACAAACAACGTTGTTCAGTCATGTTACCTAGCAACGTGGTAACAAACAACGTTGTTCAGTCATGTTACCTAGCAACATGGTAACAAACAACGTTGTTCAGTCATGTTACCTAGCAACATGGTAACAAACAACGTTGTTCAGTCATGTTACCTAGCAACATGGTAACAAACAACGTTGTTCAGTCATGTTACCTAGCAACATGGTAACAAACAACGTTGTTCAGTCATGTTACCTAGCAACATGGTAACAAACAACGTTGTTCAGTCATGTTACCTAGCAACATGGTAACAAACAACGTTGTTCAGTCATGTTACCTAGCAACATGGTAACAAACAACGTTGTTCAGTCATGTTACCTAGCAACATGGTAATAAACAACGTTGTTCAGTCATGGTACCTAGCAACATGGTAACAAACAACGTTGTTCAGTCATGTTACCTAGCAACATGGTAATAAACAACGTTGTTCAGTCATGTTACCTAGCAACATGGTAACAAACAACGTTGTTCAGTCATGTTACCTAGCAACATGGTAACAAACAACGTTGTTCAGTCATGTTACCTAGCAACATGGTAACAAACAACGTTGTTCAGTCATGTTACCTAGCAACATGGTAACAAACAACGTTGTTCAGTCATGTTACCTAGCAACATGGTAACAAACAACGTTGTTCAGTCATGTTACCTAGCAACATGGTAACAAACAACGTTGTTCAGTCATGTTACCTAGCAACATGGTAACAAACAACGTTGTTCAGTCATGTTACCTAGCAACATGGTAACAAACAACGTTGTTCAGTCATGTTACCTAGCAAGCTAACAACATGGTAACAAACAACATAGTGTAACGATCCTGGGTTTATAAGCGCGGATATCGACTCTGCCGCACGAGCATGCTTTTGCAGCACAGTCGATAGCGCGCTGGACTTCGGGCTAGAAGGTCGAGGGTTCGAGGCCTGCTCCCTGCCTGTTTCTTTACATTGGTGTCAGAAGTGGGATGCTCCCTGCCGTTTCATTACAATAGTAACAAACAGCGTTGTTCAGTCATGTTACCTAGCTAGCTAACAACATGGTAACTTGACAGTAGGTTTAGGCACATTTGATTGGCCCAGGAGGAACGGAAAAGGATTTGCTTCTCATGAGATGTGCTTCAAATGGTTGGGTTCATATAGGCCCAGTGGTGTAAAGTACTTATTAAGTAAAAAAAACTTTCAAGTACTACTTAAGTCGTTTTTTGTGGTATCTGTACTTTACTTTAATATTTTTGATAACTTTTACTTCACTACATTCCTAAAGAAAATGATGTACTTTTTACTCCATACATTTTCCCTGACACCCAAAAGTACCCAAAAGGTCTAATTTACACACTTATCAAGAGAACATCCCTGGTCGTCCCTACTGCCTCTGGTCTGGAGGACTCACTAAACACGTGCTTCGTTTGTAAAGGATGCCTGAGTGTTGGAATGTGCCCCTATCTGTAAATAAGAAAATGTGTCTGTCTGCTTTGCTTAAAATAAGGAATTTGAAATTATTTATACTTGTAATTTTTGATACTTAAGTGAAAGTCACCCAGTAAAATACTACTTGAGTAAAAGTCTAAAAGTATTTGGTTTTACTTTACTTATATATATATATAAAAAAGTACAAGTATAAATAATTTCTAATTCCTTATTTATACTTAAGTAAAACCAAATACTTGTAGACTTTTACTCAAGTAGTATTTTACTGGGTGACTTTCACTTTTACTTGAGTCATTTTCTATTAAGGTATCTTTACTTTTAAAGTATGACTATTGGGTACTTTTCCCACCACTGTATAGGCCTAATGTAAGCATAAACTATACTGAACAAAAATATAAAAACACAACAAGCAACACTTTACATTTTTTTACTGAGTTACAGTTGATATGAGGAAATCAGTCAATTTAATTATCTAATTTAAATGAGTGCCTGCAGGCACTAATCTACGGATTTCACATGACTTGGCTCATTGCGCTCTAGCGAGCCGGGTCTTGCGCCTGCAGGCTGACCTCGGGTCGTCAGGTGAAAGGTGCTTCCGGGTTAAGCGGGCGGCTGCTGAGAAGCGCGGTTTGGCGGGTCATATTTTTGAGGATGCATGACTCGACCTTCGCCTCCCGGGCCCGTTGGGGAGTTGCAGCGATGAGACAAGATCATAAATTGGGGAGAAAAAAGGGGTAAAAAAAAAAAAAAAGAAATAAACAAAATGGTCCTCACAATTGGCCTCAGGATCTCTTCACGGTATTTCTGTGCATTCAAATTGCCTTTGATAAAACGCAATTGTGTTCCTTGTCCGTAGCTTATGCCTGCCCATACCATAACCCCACCGCCACCATGGGCCACTCTGCTCACAACATTGACATCAGCAAATCGCTCGCCCACACGATTCCATACACGTGGTCCGCGGTTGTAAAGCCGCTCTGACGTACTACCAAATTCTCTTAAACGACGTAGAGAAATTAACATTCAAAATACCGCAAAAATGCAAATTTAAAGCATAAAAACATGATATGGCCACTATGCCAGGGTTCTCCCAAAATAAGATTGTCGCTGCGCCACATTACCAACTTGGCTGCGCCACTATGTAACGATTTCAGAGCAAGTGAAACAGTAACTTCGATTGTTGTGAATTGCGCAACAAGCCAGTCATACATTCAGAGCGTTATGTTCCTCAATTAATTCAGTGCATTTCAGCAGTAGGCCTAGTCTATCTCGATCTGTCCAATCATACAAACTTGTAACCGCAATTAAACAAAAGGCAAATGACCGAAGTTGCTAAGCTTACTAGATAACCTCCAACGAATGACAGAATATCTCCTATTTGTCAAAATCAAGTTGATGATTATACAGATAGCAGATCAGATAAAGGGGAGATGGAGAGTGGAAATAGTTTAAATATCAAGATATCTTAACTGGCACCAACTCTGTTAAAAACAAATATCCATATCTACTCCCATACGGTTTGTTGATCACACATTCTCTACCGAAGCTCTCATAGGGGCAGCAATACGAGACAGCGCAGAGAAGCGGGTGAAATGTTAAAAGCAGTATTTTTTACATGGATTGGCAAGAGACGTGCTTTGACAATGCAACCTATGGATTACAGAATACAGTTAGTAATTTATGCGAGACAGGAGTCAGAATTTAGCGATTGGGATGATAGAAAAATAGCCTAGACTCTATAGAAGGCTATTACGTGAGTCAATAGATACATAATACTCTTGATTTAGGTTACATTGTTGCTAGCTAAATGTTTCTGATCAGTGATCGATGAGCAAACAAATACACTTGCTACCACTTCCACTTGTCCAGCCAGAGATCAATTAACCAAATATACACTTGTATAACATGTCAGCAAAATGTTCTGATTGGCCAAATGTATAAGCAAACTAGAATAATGAACAATTTTATTTTAGAAATCTGGCTTTTTTTCCGGGTTTGAGCTCATTTAATTTCTGTGATGTCAGACCAGGCCTGGGCTCGGGCTTCAGCTCACCGGACTTGGATCGGATCGGGATCGAATGTTCAGTTCTGATGACATCTCTTAATAAACTGCATTCTGAGCTTCTGTTGTGAAACAGCGGCCATTGACCACTTCTTTATCTGACTAGGCACTTTGTAGAACCCTGTGTGTGTGTGTGTGTGTGTGTGTGTGTGTGTGTGTGTGTGTGTGTGTGTGTGTGTGTGTGTGTGTGTGTGTGTGTGTGTGTGTGTGTGTGTGTGTGTTTGTCTGTGATAATGTAAACTCACTTGAATTTGAAGGTCTCTCCTAATTCAGTGGTGTTTCCAGGGTTTATTTCAAATATACCACTAAATGGGTACGGATGACCTCCATACGCAAACTCTGTAATAAAGACGAGAAGAAAGGAACACATTGAACATCGGTGATGTATCGTCGCTCACATTACAGGTGAGGAATGAAAAGAGAAAAAGAAATGCTGTCACCATCTCGCCTTCCAACAAAGGAACTGTGTAGCAAGCTGAAAGTGAGAAGATACTGTGTGTGGTGAAAATATATAATGTGGTGTGAGAAGATACCGTGTGAAGATATCATGTGGTGTGAGAAGATACCGTGAGAAGATATCATGTGGTGTGAGAAGATACCGTGAGAAGATATCATGTGGTGTGAGAAGATACCGTGTGAAGATATCATGTGGTGTGAGAAGATACTGTGTGAAGATATCATGTGGTGTGAGAAGATACCGTGAGAAGATATCATGTGGTGTGAGAAGATACTGTGAGAAGATATCATGTGGTGTGAGAAGATACCGTGAGAAGATATCATGTGGTGTGAGAAGATACCGTGAGAAGATATCATGTGGTGTGAGAAGATACCGTGTGAAGATATCATGTGGTGTGAGAAGATACCGTGTGAAGATATCATGTGGTGTGAGAAGATATCGTGTGGTGAGAAGATATCGTGTGGTGAGAAGATATCGTGTGGTGTGAGAAGATACCGTGAGAAGATATCATGTGGTGTGAGAAGATACCGTGAGAAGATATCATGTGGTGGGAGAAGATATCGTGAGAAGATACCGTGTGGTGTGAGAAGATATCATGTGGTGTGAGAAGATATCGTGTGGTGTGAGAAGATATCATGTGGTGAGAAGATATCGTGTGGTGTGAGAAGATATCGTGTGGTGTGAGAAGATATCGTGTGGTGGGAGAAGATATCGTGTGGTGTGAGAATATATTGTGTGGAGTTCGATCAATGTGTCATCCTAGCTGATAGATTGTTAAGTAGACATGAGGAGCCTATTATAACTCAGATAACACAGAAAAACATCCTCATATAAAAAAACAATGAATTACCCTGTGAAAGTTACGCGATCTTCCGCGTTACTTCTGGGTCATGTCCCCTAATCTTTTGAATGGGCTTGACAATTATATCATCAAATTCGAGAAAATGCAGTCATGGCCAAAAGTTTTGAGAATGACACAAATATACATTTTCATAAAGTCTGCTGCCTCAGTTTGTATGATGGCAGTTTGCATATACTCCAGAATGTTATGAAGAGTGATCAGATGAATTGCAATTAATTGCAAAGTCCCTCTTTGCCATGCAAATGAACTGAATCCCCCCAAAATATTTCCACTGCATTTCAGCCCTGCTACAAAAGGACCAGCTGACATGTCAGTGATTCTCTCATTAACACAGGTGTGAGTGTTGACGAGGACAAGGCTGGAGATCACTCTGTCATGCTGATTGGGTTCGAATAACAGATTGTTCTTCCTCTGTCAATCATGGTTACCTGCAAGGAAACATGTGCCGTCATCATTGCTTTGCACAAAAAGGGCTTCACAGGCAAGGATATTGCTGCCAGTAAGATTGCACCTAAATCAACCATCTATCGGATCATCAAGAACTTCAAGGAGAGCGGTTCAATTGTTGTTAAGAAGGCTTCAGGGCGCCCAAGAAAGTCCAGCAAGCGCCAGGACGTCTCCTAAAGTTGATTCAGCTGCGGGATCGGGGCACCACCAGTACAGAGCTTGCTCAGGAATGGCAGCAGGCAGGTGTGAGTGCATCTGCACGCACAGTGAGGCAAAGACTTTTGGAGGATGGCCTGGTGTCAAGAAGGGCAGCAAAGAAGCCACTTCTCTCCAGGAAAAACATCAGGGACAGACTGATATTCTGCAAAAGGTACAGGGATTGGACTGCTGAGGACTGGGGTAAAGTCATTTTCTCTGATGAATCCCCTTTCCGATTGTTTGGGGCATCCGGAAAAAAGCTTGTCCGGAGAAGACAAGGTGAGCGCTACCATCAGTCCTGTGTCATGCCAACAGTAAAGCATCCTGAGACCATTCATCTGTGGGGTTGCTTCTCAGCCAAGGGAGTGGGCTCACTCACAATTTTGCCTAAGAACACAGCCATGAATAAAGAATGGTACCAAAACATCCTCCGAGAGCAACTTCTCCCAACCATCCAGGAACAGTTTGGTGACGAACAATGCCTTTTCCAGCATGATGGAGCACCTTGCCATAAGGCAAAAGTGATAACTAAGTGGCTCGGCGAACAAAACATCGATATTTTGGGTCCATTGCCAGGAAACTCCCCAGACCTTAATCCCATTGAGAATTTGTGGTCAATCCTCAAGAGGCGGGTGGACAAACAAAACCCCACAAATTCTGACAAACTCCAAGCATTAATTATGCAAGAATGGGCTGCCATCAGTCAGGATGTGGCCCAGAAGTTAATTGACAGCATGCCAGAGCGGATTGCAGAGGTCTTGAAAAAGAAGGGTCAACACTGCAAATATTGACTCTTTGCATCAACTTCATGTAATTGTCAATAAAAGCCTTTGACTCGTATGAAATGCTTGTAATTATACTTCAGTATTCCATAGTAACATCTGACAAAAATATCTAAAGACACTGAAGCAGCAAACTTTGTGGAAATAATATTTGTGTCATTCTCAAAACTTTTGGCCACGACTGTACACAAAAATCACGTGTGCATTTATGGGTGTATTTACCTCTGCCAGATGCCTTTCATGAAGTGTTTGCACTGAAGAACATTGCTCTACGTTTTTGCCCATTGAAAACTATTCAAAAAGCCTACAAAAGTTTTTTTTTAACTACAAGGCTACTTCCTGGAAAATTACATGTCACTTTTATAGTTTTTTTTTTTTTTAAGTGTATGATGTAGCAGCCACCTTATCTTCTAGGTACAGCCTGTGACTGAGGGCATTATGAATAAGACCCGTCTGTCTGTCTGTCTGTTTGTCTGTGGGTTGATGCTAAAACTCTCTCTCTCCACACATTATGATTCAATGGTGAGTAACTCAGGAGAAAAGAACAACAAAATGACAGAATCTCAATGGGATAGAAGCTGTGGAGAAACATTCCACATCGAACATTCCATTTAGCCAACAGCTCACTGACTGAATGAGTGAGTGAATGGCTGGATGAATGAAAAAGTAGTGAAGGTCTTCCTCTGTACCTCGGCCATAGATCTCAATGCCTGAGTGGTAGACTCCAACACCCAGAGTGGAAGTGTATTCGTTGATCCAGTACTAGAGAGAGAGAGAGAGAGAGAGAGAGAGAGAGAGAGAGAGAGAGAGAGAGAGAGAGAGAGAGAGAGAGAGAGAGAGAGAGAGAGAGAGAGCGAGAGAGATATTCAACAGTTAGATGTCCTGGAACGGTTGGAATGCCATTTTCTCCCCCCTTCAAATCATCCTCCTTAAACTGAAATATGAGAGTGAGTTTGCGTGTTTAAAAAAAAAAAATATTGCACGTTTTGTATTTTGAATTTCAAATCCTGAAATTTAAAATGCACAGTCAAATTGTAATCAAGGTGTTAATAGAAGCATCTCTGACCACCAAGTACATGTTCTCGGAAGCACGGGGAAAGTTAAGGGATGCTACTCATAATTTCCTCTACACATGCGGTGGCGGTAACACTCCTATTCCCTACCCACCCTTACAGAAACCCTCTCTTCCCAATCAGGGGCCTGTAATAAGGCTAATCAAGTGACTCAGATTAGAAGTGCTGTTTTCAGTTTAGCCTTTTAGATCAGAGTTAATATGGTTACATGGGACAGGGAAGACCTGATCCGAGATCAACTTTATACATATGGACCCTGACCTTTGGTAACACCCCCATCACCACAGATCCTATCTCCTCCCACAAAAATCAAATACATTTTTATTTGTCACGCTTCGTAAACAAAACAGGTGTAGACTAACAGTGAACTGCTTACTTTTCCAACAACGCAGAGAGAAAAATTGAAAAATTACAGAAAAATAATAACACATGGAATAAATACATAATGAGTACCAGGTAATAACATGGCTATATACCCGGGGTACCAGGTAATAACATGGCTATATACCCGGGGTACCAGGTAATAACATGGCTATATACCCGGGGTACCAGGTAATAACATGGCTATATACCCGGGGTACCAGGTAATAACATGGCTATATACCCGGGGTACCAGGTAATAACATGGCTATATACCCGGGGTACCAGATAATAACATGGTTATATACCCGGGGTACCAGATAATAACATGGCTATATACCCGGGGTACCAGGTAATAACATGGCTATATACCCGGGGTACCAGATAATAACATGGCTATATACCCGGGGTACCAGGTAATAACATGGCTATATACCCGGGGTACCAGGTAATAACATGGCTATATACCCGGGGTACCAGATAATAACATGGCTATATACCCGCGGTACCAGGTAATAACATGGCTATATACCCGGGGTACCAGGTAATAACATGGCTATATACCCGGGGTACCAGGTAATAACATGGCTATATACCCGGGGTACCAGATAATAACATGGCTATATACCCGGGGTACCAGATAATAACATGGCTATATACCCGGGGTACCAGATAATAACATGGCTATATACCCGGGGTACCAGGTAATAACATGGCTATATACCCGGGGTACCAGGTAATAACATGGCTATATACCCGGGGTACCAGATAATAACATGGCTATATACCCGGGGTACCAGATAATAACATGGCTATATACCCGGGGTACCAGATAATAACATGGCTATATACCCGGGGTACCAGGTAATAACATGGCTATATACCCGGGGTACCAGGTAATACCATGGCTATATACCCGGGGTACCAGATAATAACATGGCTATATACCCGGGGTACCAGATAATAACATGGCTATATACCCGGGGTACCAGATAATAACATGGCTATATACCCGGGGTACCAGATAATAACATGGCTATATACCCGGGGTACCAGATAATAACATGGCTATATACCCGGGGTACCAGGTAATAACATGGCTATATACCCGGGGTACCAGGTAATAACATGGCTATATACCCGGGGTACCAGGTAATAACATGGCTATATACCCGGGGTACCAGATAATAACATGGCTATATACCCGGGGTACCAGATAATAACATGGCTATATACCCGGGGTACCAGATAATAACATGGCTATATACCCGGGGTACCAGATAATAACATGGCTATATACCCGGGGTACCAGATAATAACATGGCTATATACCCGGGGTACCAGATAATAACATGGCTATATACCCGGGGTACCAGATAATAACATGGCTATATACCTGCGGTACCAGGTAGTAACATGGCTATATACCCGGGGTACCAGGTAATACCATGGCTATATACCCGGGGTACCAGATAATAACATTGCTATATACCCAGTGTCCAGGTAATAACATGGCTATATACCCGGGGTTCCCATAATGACAAAGCGAAAACAGGTTTTTAGAAATGTGTGCAAATTTATTACAAATAAAAACATTCAGGCCGGCCTCCCGAGTGGCGCAGTGGTCTAAGGTACTGCATCGCAGTGGTCTAAGGTACTGCATCGCAGTGGTCTAAGGTACTGCATCGCAGTGGTCTAAGGTACTGCATCGCAGTGGTCTAAGGTACTGCATCGCAGTGGTCTAAGGTACTGCATCGCAGTGGTCTAAGGTACTGCATCGCAGTGCTAGCTGTGTCACTAAAGATGACCGGGAGACCCATGGGGCGGAGCACAATTGGCCCAGCGTCGTCCGGGTTAGGGGAGGGCTTGGCCGGCAGGGATGTTCCGGACCCATCATGCACTAGTGACTCCTGTGGCGGGCCGGGCGCAATGCACGGTGTTTCCTCCGACACATTGGTGCAGCTGGCTTCCGGGTTAACTGGGCGTTGTGTCAAGAAGCAGTGCGCGGCTTGGCTGGGTTGTGTTTCGGAGGACACACGGCTCTCGACCTTCGCCTCTCCCGAGTCCGTATGGGAGTTGCAGCGATGGGACCAGACTAACAACCAATTGGATACTATGAAATTGGGGAGAAAAAAGGGTTAAAAAAAAGTACCTTTAAAAAAAAATAATTAATAAACAGGTATTCAGACCCTTTGCTTTGAGACTCGAAATTGAGCTCAGATATATCCTGTTTCCACTGATCATCCTTGAGTTTCTACAACTTGATTGGAGTCCACCTCTGGTAAATTCAATTGATTGGGCATGATTTGGAAAAGCACACACCTGTCTATATATGGTCCCACAGTTGACAGTGCATGTCAGAGCAAAAGCCAAGCCACGAGGTCGAAGGAATTGCCAGAGCTCCGAGACAGGATTGTGTCGAGGCACAGATCTGGGGAAGGGTACCAAAAAATGTCTGCAACACAGTGGCCTCCATCATTCTTAAATGGAAGAAATTTGGAACCACCAACTCATCCTAGATTTGGCCGCCCGGCCAAGCTGAGCAATCGGGAGAGAAGGGCCTTGGTCAAGGAGGTGACCAAGAACCCGATGGTCACTGACAGAATTCCAGAGTTGGGAGAACCTTCTAGAAGGGCAACCGTCTCGACAGCACTCCACCAATCTAGCCTTTATGGTAGAGTAGCCAGACGGAAGCCATCCCTTAGTAATAGGCACATGACAGCCCGCTTGGAGTTTGCCAAAAGGCACCTAAAGGACTCTCAGACCATGAAAAACAGAGATGTTATTGTCTGATGAAACCAAGATTGAACTCTTTGGCCTGAATGCCAAGCGTCACGTCTGCAGGAAACCAGGCACCATCCCTACGATGAAGCATGGTGGTGGCAGCATCATGTTGTGGGGATGTTTTTCAGTGGCAGGGACTGGGAGACTAGTCAGGATCGAGGCAAAGATGAACGGAGAAACGTACAGAGAGATCCTTGATGAAAACCTGCTCCAGAGTGCTCAGGACCTCAGACTGGGACGCGCAGGTTCACATTCCAATAGGACAACGACCCGAAGCACAGTGCCAAGACAATGCAAGAGCAGCTTCAGGACAAGTCTCAATGTCCTTGAATGGCCCAGCCAGAGCCCCGACTTCAACCCGATTGAACATCTCTTAAGAGATTGAAAATAGCTGTGCAGCGATGCTCCCCATCCAACCTGACAGAGCTTGAGAGGATCTGCAGGGAAGAATGGGAGAAACTCCCCAAATACAGGTGTGAAAAGCTTGTAGCGTCATACCCAAGAAGACTCGAGGCTGTAATCGCTGCCAAAGGTGCTTCAACAAAGTACTGAGTAAAAGATCTGAATACTTATGTAAATGTGATATCAGTTTATTATGCTTAATAAATGTGCATACATTTCTAAAAATCTGTTTTTGCTTTGTCATTATGGGGTATTGTGTGTAGATTGTTGAGTGGAAAATATAATTGAATACATTTTAGAATAAGACTAACGTAACAAATTGTGGAAAAAGTCAATGGGTCTGAATCCTTCCCGAATGCACTGTATTTCGCTTGGGGGTATAAGCTGTTCAGGGTCCTGTTGGTTCCAGACCTGGTGCATTGTTACCGCTTGAGGTGCAGCAGCAGAGAGAACAGTCTATCACTTAGGTGGCTGGAGTCTTTTACAACTGTTAGGGCCTTCCTCTGACACTGCCTAGTGTAGAGGTCCTGGATGGCAGGGAGCTCGGCCCCAGTGACTGGGCGGTATACAATATCCTCTGTAGCACCTAGTGGTCGGGTGCCAAGCAGTTGCCATACCAAGCGGTGATGCAGGCAGTCTAGATACTCTCATCCTTGCAGCTGTATAACTTTTTGAGGATCTAAGGGCCCATGCTGAATCTTTTCAGCCTCCGGAGGGGGAAAATGTTTTGTTGTGCCCTCTTCACGACTGTGTAGGTGTGGTAGGACCATGATAATTCCTTAGTGATGTGGACACACCGATGAACTTGAAGCTCTCGAACCTGCTCCACGACAGCCCAGTCGATGTGAACGTGCTCGACCCTCCATTTCCTGTAGTCCACGATCAGCTCCATTGTCTTGCTGACTTTGAGGGAGATGTTGTTGTCCTAGCACCAAACTGCCAGGTCTTGGACCTCCTTGCTGTAAGCTAACTCATCATCGTCGGTGATCAGGCCTACCACCGAGTCATGTGTGGCCATGCAGTCATGGGTTAACAGCGAGTACTAATCACGCACCCCTGACGGGCCCCCATGCCGATGGTCAGCAGGTTGTTGCCTACTCTAACCACCTGAGGGCGGCCCAGCAGGAAGTCCAGGATCCAGTTGCAGAGGGAGGTGTTTAAGCCCAGGGTCCTTAGCTTAGTGATGAGCTTGGAGAGCACTATGGTATTGAATGCTAAGCTGTAGTCAATGAAAAGCATTCTCACGTAGGTGTTCCCTTTGTCCAGGTGGGAAAGGACAGTGTGGAGTGCAATAGAGATTACATCATCTGTGGATCTGTTGGGGCGATATGCATTTGGGGTGGGTCCAAGGTGTCTGGG